>NC_037343.1:80751173-81013979 GCF_002263795.3 Bos taurus
GCCTTCAGGCCCCCGCGCCTCCGGCTTTGCGGGTGTCCAGTCCCCACCCACCCCACCCACTGCAGAGCCCGTATGCGGCCTCCTCCGCAAGCCCCTGAATCCAAACCCGCCCTGCTGGGGGTCCGTCACCCCGGCCCAGCAGGCCCTCGGGGTCCCGGGAAGGTCGCAGCCAACCAGTCCTCGCAGCGCGGCCTTCTCCGGCCGCCGGCCGAGCCCCCGCCCGCCCCGCCGCGGCCTGTCCGTCACGAGGGCCGCAACCCGCCGGCCCCGCCCCCGCGCGCGCACGGACACGCCCCTCCGCAGCCCCCGGCGGAGCGGGCTGCTCGTGGGGACCCGGGTCCCTTGGCCCGGGGGACCACATCCCCGCCGCCACCGCAGCGAGTCCGCGGAGCGCGGGCGGCCTCCAGCCCCGGGCCTCGCCGCTGTGCTCCCGGGCACGGCCGCGCCGGCCCCCGGGGGCACCACCTTGCCCCGCACCTCGCGGCTGCCTCCCTCCCAGGGCGCCGCATCCCGAGAGAGCGGGCGCAGCCCCGGGCCTGCTCCAGGTTTGCCGCTCAGGCTCCTCAGGTCGGAGAACAATGGAGCAGCTCTCCGCGCCTCCTCCGCCAGCGAGCTTTGTTCCTCCTCCCCGCCCGGCCGGCTCCCGTTAGCCGAAAAAATAAGGCCTCCCGGTCAGCGGGGAGTCTCCGCATGACCCCCAGACCTCTCCCCACGCGCTGAATACCGGGGGTGGGGTGAGGTGGGGTGGGGGTGCGGGCCACAGCCGGGCCGAGGTACAGGTCACGCGTCCAGATGCGCGCAGCTGGCTGCCCGCCAGGCCCCCAGACCCCAGAAGCATCTCCCTGCCAAACACCCACACCCGAGAAATCCGACGCGCGCTCCCGCCGGGGATTCACAGAGGAAGCGGAACCTCAGCGCTGCTCCGCGGCGGAACAGCGCTCACCTCTGTCCCCCACATCTGGCCTCTACCCCGGCTCCCACCCGGCGCTCCCCCGGCGATGCGCTTCAGCCCAGAACAGACCACGACGCAGCTGTGGTCTCCACCAGCCCCCAGATTTTGCCAGATGAGGACGCTAAGCTTTAAGATTCCAGGAAGCTGATGGGCCCTATCTCTGAGAAGCTAAGGCCGGCACCTCATTGTCCAATCTCACCTCTGAGGCCAGCGCCGAGCCGGGGCTCCGGCCCGGGGACATCCATACCTACCGAGGCGCACTTCGGCCACATGCAGATGGGAATGGGCCGGTCGGGGACATCTGGGCGCAGTGTCTGGGCGCAGCCCGCCCGGGGTCCGCAGAGCCCCGCAGCGGGGAGGGGACAGCGGAGTGAGGCTTCTCCCCGACCTTCCCCGGCAGCGCAAAGGGAACGACAGGGGAGGGGCGGGACGCGGACTCACCCAGCACCTGGCTGAAGAGCAGCTGCTCCAGGTCTCCCAGCACGGTCACCACGAGCTCGGGGTCCACCTTGAGGAAGGCGCGCTCCTCCTGGCCCTTTGGCGGGGGGCGCGGGCCCGGAGCCCTTCTGCGCCTTGGCCTTGCTGGAGAGCAGCTCGTCGTCCGACTTGGCGTCGTCGCTCACGGCCGCCTCGGGAGCTTTGCTGAGCGGCTTGACCTCGGCGTAGGGGCCGCGCGGGATCCGGCTTGGCTTCCCCAGGCTGGGCGCGAGCGGGGCCAAAGGGGTCTTGGCGCCGCCCGCCGGGCCGCCCTTGGCCTGGAAGAGCGAGTGCTCGGACTTGGACAACGTCTTGGACATCAGCGGAGCCTCGCGGCCCTTGGGGCCGCCCTTGCCCGAGCCCTTGGGCGCCTTGGCCATGTCGTCGCTCCACTCGGGCTCATACAGCTGCATCTTCTTCTCCGAGTCCGTAAGGAACGAGAGGTTGGTGAGCGACTTCTGCTTGCGCAGGTTGGAGGCGGGCGGCCCGCCGGGGACTCGGCCGTCCACGCTGCCGGACTTGAAGACCTTGAGCTCCGCCGCGCCGGCCTTGGCCGTGCCGCCGCCGCCGGGCGCCTTGGCGCGCTTGGGCAGCATGGCTCTGCTGTCCGCCGCCGCCTTCCGTCCCGCGCCCCGAGGCTCGTCCGCGCCCTCGCCGCCGCCGCCGCTCAGCTCCACCTCGGGCTGCGCGCTCTTGACGCTGCCGCCCAGCATTCTGCCCGCGAGGAGCGCATGGACGATCCGGGCGTCTGCAGGCACCGGGGGCGGAGGGGGGGCGGGGGAGGGGCGGGGAGGGGGAGGGAAAGGACGGAAGAAACCGCGGAGGAAGGGAGAGGAAGGGGGAGGGAGCCGAGGCGCGGGGGAAGAAACGCGAGGCAGGCGGCGGGGAAGGGAAGAAGCCGGGGAGCGATGGGGCGGGGTCGGGGGGAAGGGGCGGGGCGGGGGAAAGACAAATTAAAATTTTTGAATCGATCAAAGAGGAACACACGCCCAGAAGCTCGCCAGCGCTCGGGATGCCCGGCGCGGATCCCGGGCCCCTGCCCGCCCGGCCGGTGGGTCCCGCGGGCCCTGAGCTGCCCGCCAGCGGGAGCGGAGGCTGCGGGCTGCGACTCGGGGCGCAGGAAGGAGGGGGAGGACGGCGGAGGGGAGGGCTGTGCGCGCGCGCGGAGCTGGGCGCGAGAATCTATTTCTGGCTCTGGAGGGGGTGGTGTCTGCAGCCGAGATCCAGGGGCGGAGGGGTGTGGGGATGAGGGATTCGACCCGGTTTTCTCCTCGCTTTCGGCGCAGAGCGGGCAGGATCTGGGGCACGGATGGTCCCCTGCCGCGCCCGGGGGGCGGGGGCGGTGGGAGGGTCTGCTGAGGCGGTGGGGGAGGGGGGTGCAGGTAAAGGGGGCTGAGGCTTAGCGGAGGGACAGTGGGCTGAGCGGGCCTGGGGGAGACGCTCGGAGGAGTGGAGAAGCCATGTCGGGGCGCCGGCTCCCCGCCCCCACGTCTGGGGCGCTCCCGCCCCACCTCCCGTCCTCTGCGAGGCTCAAGGCTGCCCTCCTGAGGTGGGGACGCCTCCGGAGGACGGGGCCGGGGCGGCTTGGAGAGGCTGGCCTCGTGGACTGGGGAGGGGCCTCCGGTGGAGAAGGGGGCTGATCTTGGTGTCTGGGTCTGACTGCGTGACCTTGTCAAAGTCACTGCACTGCAGCCCCTGGATCTCTGGCTTCTCTCCCGGGACTATAGTACCGGCCTCAGAGTTAAAGGGACTAGACCTGGGAAGAGCTCCATCAAACCCAGGGCATCAGGACGGATCGGCCCTAGACTCTCTCTCGCCTGCCTGAGCAGTGGTGGGGGCTACAAAGCCAATAAAAAGATGTTTCCTTAGCCACCCCTACCCGCCCCGGGAAGAGGGTGGTGTGCAGGGATGGAGACTGAAGGCTGATGGGGCTGGCCCCAAGGAGGACTGGACACTCCTGGCCCTCAGGAGACGCGACACTGCCCAGGCTCCCTGGCCTCCCCGGTTAGGACCAAGTTGCCTGAGCAAACCGTCCTCAGGCAGGAGAGAGAGGGACGGGAGAAAGGGGGGGAGCCCTGGGAGCCACCCCTTCCCCACCCTCCATCTCTGCAGCCCCAGGCACCCCCAGACTCTGAGGCTCCTGCTGCGCACCCCCCTCCCCCCCCCGGCCCTCGCTCGCTCAGCTCAGCTCGGGGCACGCCTGCCTGTGCGAGGCATTTGTGTACCTGTTTGTCCCCTACCGCCCAGCCGGCTCCCACGCTCAGACAGAGCTTGTCTCCCGGCACCTTGGTGGAGCAGATGGTGACGGGTTTGGAGGCCCGGGTGTGGGGCTCCGGGCCTGCTCCATGCATGGCTCCTGGGTGCTGGCAGGGTCCCGGGTCCTGACCGAGACACGTAAAGCCTGCGGGCCCAAGGCCTGTGGTGGCGTGGATGCGCTGGCCACAGACTGAGCACAGACGGCTCAGGCAGAAGGGCGTTTGCTGAGCGACATGGACCCTTGACTGGGCCTTGGAGAAACAGAGAAGGTGGCGGTGCTGGCCTTGGGGGCTCGGTGTCGGCAGAGCCCGCAGAGAACAAACGGGACTCTGACCAGGCTGCTCCCGTTCCTGGGAAACAGCACCCGGGCCCAGCGGCGTGTCCTGCGCAGGCGGACAGAGGTGCGCAGTGCTCTTTCCAGGAGGACCGAGGGGGCTCTGAACCTAGGGGCAGGCCCCCTGTCACCCTGCTGCTGTGACTCCAAACTCCAGCACATACTTGGGCCGTCCCCCATACATGTGAGTGGGTGTGACAGGTGGGAGGACGCGTGAAGGGACTCTCAGAAGCTTCCTGGAGTAGGATCAGCATAAGTAGGGAAGGGTTCAGACCAGGGGTGCAGGGAGCCGGAGGTGGGGGTGGCCAGCAGTGGGGTGGAGGCCGGAGTGGGTGCGAGTTCACTAGATGGTCCCTCGGCAGAGGGCACTGCGCAGACAGGCCTACGGGCCTGCGCAGAGGAGGGAGGCTGGTCAGAAGGTCTTACCCCCTGGGCACACGGGAGACACGTGTGTTCAAGACCAGACCCTCCCAGCTGGAGGATGGGATCCAGTGCCACCGTCGGCACCAAAGGTCTGGGTGACAAGCCCGCCGTTCCCTGACACAAGCCACTTGTCCTGAAATCACAACAGCCTCCCAAGTCCCCAGCCTCACCCAGAGGTCTTCTCTAGCCTGCGCACAACACAGTGAATTCAGTCATGAGGGGGTCTCACTGTCCCCAAAACCAGCAGCTCGAGAATCGGGGGACACTGTTCCCTGCTGCCCCAGGGGACTGTGTTGGCGCACACGGACTCCGTCTCCCCCGAGGCAGACGGGCGGGCTGGCCGCCCCGCTGCCGGCCTGGCGCCGTGGCCCATCCCAGCCGGGGTGCCGTTGTGGACCGAGGCCCTGCTGCGCTCCGGTCGGTTCGGCCAGTGTCTTTGCACCCTGTGTGCAGTCCCCTCCTCCCCACCTGGTCTCGGGAGCTGCTCTGGCCTCGCTCTGGCTGTTGCTCTGCCCGCTGCCCTCCTGATCTCGGTGCCCCCTGCCCAGGCCTGAGCCCCTTCCTCGTGGCTGCCCTCACTCGATCGCTGGCTCCTGGGTTTCCGCCTGGTCCCGGCCCCTGTCTTTATTCCCCTGTGTCTCCTCTCAAGGGGCGTCATATGCCCCGGACCCCAAGTCCGTTCCCTTCCCTCAATAATCGGCTCCTGAAATCTCACCTTCTTCCAGAAGAGAGTATTTTCCAGAAAGGACACACGAGCCCGCCTCCCCCTCCCTCTGCGTGAAGCACCACCTGTCAGTCTACAAGACGGCAGACACTTCCGCATCATCTCCTTGGCCAATTCAGTGCTGAGTCCGGGGGGCCAGTCCTGTCTGTCTGCCCGCCCCCCTTCCCCTGTCCGTCTCTGAAGGGTCTCGCCACAGCTGTGGGGAGGTCCCTTTAAACCATCATCCTGGAATGCTCCCTCCCTCCGCTCTCTCTATTCCTTTCACAGCCCCTGAGTTTCCCACCATCCTCCACTGCAGTGGGAGCGCTTGCTGCCGTGGCAACAGCCATTCCAGCATCAGTCGATAAAGCCAATACATGCAGAGTGGTTCCTAAAAAGAGAGGCTCCTGCCCTGTCACGCACGCCAGTGCCAGCCCGGGGCCCTCGACAGGACCAATGGCCGGGCGGGGCCAAGGAGAGGGGCTGTGCGGGGAGGCGGAGGCCCAGCTGGGCGGGGAGTGGGTGCGGACGGCGTGGTGGCCTGTGGAGGGGACTGGGCCCTGTGCAGGCTCCAGAGGGGATGTAGGAAGGAGGCTGATTTGCAATCATGATGGCACCCCGTCTCCAGGACCCCAGACTGCTCATCCTCACCATCCTCTCTGCCAAGACACGGCAGTCTCTGCAGTGGGGGTGGGGGGAGTGGGCTGACCGCATCTGCTGACCGATACCGTAGAGCAATTTGAAGAATGGAGACACGGGGCCCCCGGCCAGGGACAGGCACACAGTGTGACACTCCGTCCCCGACCGGTGACTGGAAACCACAGGCCCTGCCCCTCCGTCTGAGAGAGGGCCTCTGCTGGGAAGGGGGCTAGGATGCCCCACCCGACTGACCTTGAAGGGTGACCTTGGGAGAAGAGGGACTCAGGTAGGGGAGTGGGCAGGTGAGTCCACACTCGGCTCCTCGAGGGCTGAGGGCCGAGCAGAGGGGGCGTTCTCTCGATTCCTGCACCCACCGTTGGGACCTGGGGGGCCAGTCCCGCCTTTTAGGGGGCCCTGCTGGCCCCTGTGCTGAGCTCATCCCCTCCCAACTCCCCGCCTCTGTGGAAAGCCCTGCAGCCACTGAGCCCTCGTCCTTCTGCCCTTGTCTCTGCGTGTCACCCCACCCCATGACCTTCCCCCTCAGCAGGGACTTTCTGAGCGTCCAGAGCACACCCGTGGGCAGGCTGCAGGCCGCGCAGGCGGTGGAGCGCAGTCTCGTCTGCAGACGGACAGCCAGCCCCTGCCCCTCATGCCCGCCCAAGCGCCTCCGAAGCCTGCCCTGGCAGGCACTGGGACGCACCAGGGACACGCAGATGGAAACGTGTCTTCCTGGGACGTCCAGTCAAACAGGAGGAACAGGCGACAGGCGGGAGGCTAGCTACTGAGAAGCGCTGAGGAGAAGGAACAGACCTGGGATGGGGAGCGTGAAGCAGCTGAGGGCAGGAGGCGAGCGTGTGGCTGGGTGACCCAGGGAGGCTGTGCTGAGGAGGCACGTTTGAGGAAAGCTCCAAAGAGAGGCCTCGGTCTCTGGGCGTCTGGGGAAGACTTTTCCAGGCAGTGGCAATAGCCCGTGCAAAGGCCCAGGGGCAGGGTGTGCCTGGTGTGTCTGCAGAATAGCAGGATCAGATACACATCTTCTGGAGAGGAGGACAGGGTCAGGGTCAGGGTCAGGGTCAGGGTCAGGACGTGAGGGAAGCCGCGGTGGTCACCACTCGGCCTTGGCTCAGTGGGGTGGGAGCCCCGGCAGGCTTGGGGCAGAGGACCCGCACGGGCAGCTCCCCTGGGGAGGGTCCCATGGCTTCTGGGCCGGGCTCCTGGCAGACAGGGCTGCAAAAATTGAGGGGAGGGAAGATGGTGGCTCGGGGCGGGCGGGTGCCTTGGCAGCAGGGAGGAGTGGCCGACTCTGGGCACGCACTGAAGGTGTAGGGATTTGCCGCTGGAGCAGAAGCGGGCCTGTGAAAGAGAGGGGGCCTAGACCACTCTGGGGACTGCGGCCTGCATGGCTCTGGGCTCAGGGCTGCTGTGAGTCAAGGTCAGGAAGCCCTTGGGAGAGACGACTAGGCCCTCTGTTTCCCAGCCCTTCCTGCGGCCACGGGCCCTCCTCTGCACGCCTCTCCTGACTCCCCACACACTTTTCTACAGCTGATGTGATAATTTCCCGGCATCCAGTCAGCAGGCTTCATCCACCGGTCTGTGATTCCCGAGGATCCACCCTCGGCTGGTCTACCGACCATGATCTTTTCCCAGAACCCACCACCGCCCTTTGCGCACAGCAGGCTCTCGGGAATACTTGGAGAATGACGAGAGGCGGAGTGAACGGGTGCGTGACTCAGAACAGATGTGTGCGGCTGTCAACAGCGGTGACCTCTGGTGCCCGTGGTGAGAGTCGGCGCAGCTGGGCCGGAATGGCAGCCAGGCCCCGGGACGGCTCCCAGCCACACCTTCCCTCCGGTCCCTGCAGCCCTGGGCCCAGGGAGCCAGCAGTCCCTCTCCCTGCCCCTGCGGGAAGCTCCCGTCCATGTGACCTCGGGATGGGTCACAGCTGAGACCTTCTCCTTCCCCGTCTCTGCGCTGCATACCTCGGGGGCCTCTGGCACAAGTGGGCAAGAAGTCTTCACATCCCCTCCTGCACCGGGCAATCCTGCCCTCCAGGGTTGGTGGACTGCTTCCTACTAGAGGAGAAAAGCAACCGGTGGACGCAGTGATCCAGCATGGGAGCCCCAGCTGGCTCACACCTCGTCCAGGCCCTCCCAGACTGACCTACTCGCTTCCTCCCAGCCTCAGCTTTCCAGGGCCTGAGACATTTCTGTGGACTCTGTGGGGCCCTGGCTCAGCCTCCCTGGCCTGGGGGCTCCCTGAACTTTTGGGTTGGGGGTTTGCTCATGGGCTCAAGGTCACAGGTGGGGCCCAGAAGAGAGGTTTGCCGTCTGCCTGTGTTGGGGAAGATGGGGCCCAGGAAACGGAAGGTCGGGGGTGGAGCCGGGGCTGCGGTCCCTGTGTACCTCTGGCCCAGCATCTCGGGGAGGACTGCTGGAGGATGGGTGCCCCTGTTCCTGGTAAAGCACCCGTCCTGGGCCGGCATGCCGACGGTGGGGTGAGCCTGCCGTCGTGTGATGTGGGGGCCGGGCCAGGGAGGCCCCAGGGCCCAGGGCTGAGGCGGGAGCCCCCCTGGAGGGCCAGGCTCTCCTGGGCTGGGAAGGTGCAGGCCCCCGCTTCAGGGGCTGGCTGCTCAGGGTATGCAGGCCTCCAGGATGGGGACCGTAGCCGAAGGGCTGCTGACCTGGGAGGGAAGGTGACTTGAGGCTGGGCTGCGGCCTCTGGCTCTGTCTCCCGAACGCTCGCCGGGTGTCCTGACCCCGGGCTAGAACACGGGCCCTCCGCTCCTCCATGGGGGCGCCTGGCATGCACAGCCAGACACTGGGGCTCCCCTCCTCCTCTGAGCAGACACCCAGGACCCCCGCATAAAGCCAGAACCCCACGACAGTGGGCAGAAGTGAGCAGCTCTGACTCAGTGACCCCATGGCCTCCCAGGGAAGGACTGTCCCCCTCGCCGACCCTGGTTATCGACCACCGTGGAGGGCAGTGCCAACCAAAAGGCAGACTCGGAGCTTGGCTCTGATGCTCTCCTACCCACCCTCTGGTCCAGGCTGAATCCCACCTATACCTGCCCTTCTTCCCAATGCCTTCTCGTATATGAATTCAACTCCAATTCACCCTTCAAGGCCCAGCCTCAGGGCCACCTTCTCTGGCTACATCCCACACTGATCTTGAACTTTCCTCTCTACCTGTTACAGTCAGGGGGGCGAGTAGACAAATCCTGCCCAGTCATATCCAAGGCAGAAAGGTCCTTTCCCTCCAGCTAAATTGTAAGCCCCCCGTTACAGACTGTGTGTTGACGTCCCCCCAAATTCACAAGCTGAAACTGATCCCCAATGTGACGTGCTTGAAGATAGTGCGTTTGGGAGGTCATTAGGTCACAAGGGTGGGTCCCTTGTGTCTTATAAGTAGAGGCACCAGGGTGCTTGCTTCCTCTGAGCTGTGTGTGGACACAGCAAGACGACGGTTGTCCCCAAGATGAGAGCTCCCACCAGGAACTGAAACGGCCAGCACCCTGACCTTGGACTTCCCAGCCTCCAGACCCATGAGAAATACACTTCTGCTGTTGAAGCTGCCTGGGCCGCCTGCGCCTCTCCTCCGTGGCGGTCAGCAAGGGCTGTGGGTGCCTGTGAGCTACGGGCCAGGGGTCTCACTGCCACTAGGCACCTGCTGTTGCCAGGGACCCCCGAGACACGTGGTGGGCAAGTTCCATCAAACCCTCCGAATCCACCGCTGTCATTGTCTTTGTTTTACAGAGAAACACGCTTAACCAGGACCACCCTGCAGGCTGCTGCGGGGGGCAGAATTGGAACACAGGCTGGGCACTCACGTCTGCCCGCCAGTTCTGCTGTTTTGGGGACTTACTGAACAACCGCATGTGATCCCAACAAGTGTGGAGCCCCATAGCAGGAAACTCAGGGTCCTGGTGGGGTAGGAGGCCAGGGTCCCGCCGGGGGGTATGGGTGTCGGGAAGGAGGCCCCACCCCTCCTACCTGTCCAGGTGCCCCCTGGGGTCCGGACGCCCATCCTGCCCGCCTAGGGTCTGCCAGATCCAGGCCGGCAGTCACATTTGGCCTGGCCCGCAGAACCCTAGGTTGGGGCGGGGTGGAGGTCTCCTCCTCCATGCCCAGCACCGAGGTCCCTTCATGGCTCAGCCGCAGGACCTCTGTCCTGGGGTCCTGGTCAATTCCAGGGGGCCTGGCAGCCCTAACCATCGAGGACCCTTGGGGGCTTCCCTATTCTCAAGTGCTGGGCGCCCTGGGTTCTCTTCAAGACTCACTGTGTGGCCTTAAGAGAATGTCTACCTTCTCTGCACTTTGGCTGGTCAGGAAGAGGTCTGCTGGGAGTGGGGTGGGCTTCCAGCTGGAGGGGTGGAAGGAAGCACCTAATCCAGGACTCAGTCTGAAACTGGACTTGGTGAAGTCAGAGGCCGGCTCCCAGCTGACAGAGACCAGGGTAAGAAGGTGATGTCTCCCAGGTAGGCTTGGCTTCTGTGTTGCCCATGGCAACCGTCCCCCACACACCTGCTGGGATGTGCATTGCATACTGGGCCCCAGAGGAGCTCCATGAGGCCCAGGTACAGCATCCTGAGACCAGGACCAGCCATCGGTTGTCATAGCAACTGCAGGCTGCAGGGGTGGGGGGGTGCGCTGGTGGCAGGAACTCCAGGCAGGAGATGGGGCAGGCGGCGTCTGCTGGCTGTGTGCAGTCGTGTGGGATGGAGACCCGTGAACCGCACGAGTGAGCGTGTCCTCTGTGACCCGCCCACGCAGGGCTGGCTATTCTAAGGCCACTGAACCACAACGCTCAGAAGAACCTCAAAGACAGCTTTACTCAGTTTTCTGCTCTATGGTGGAACTGGTGCTCTTACACGGAACCCTATTACCTCGCTGTGGGCCACGAAACCCAAAAGCCAGATGAAGGAAACACCAGGCCAAACCCAGGTGGTCTGGCAGCCCTGTTATGACCTCACTGCCAACAGAGCAGAATCTGTTAGTCAGTGCTCACCAACTGGATACAGAAAGTCCATAAACCAACCGTCAGATGCCCAAGTTTTGTGCTGTGAACACGTTCATCTCTCTGAAAGACATATCGTAGGGTCCATCAGGTTCTGAAAGAGGTCCTTGATGCCAAAAAACTGAAGCCAGCCTCAGCAGAAAGGAGAAGCCTCCACCGACCTGAGGTTCCGGCTGAGCTAACAAGCCCGCCTCTTCCCATCTGGAGGGACACTCCCCTCCCATGCTTCTCAGGTGGCACCTCTGTGCTTTACCAGAGCTCTGTTAGGTTTTAAACGAGGCATTAAATGTAACAGAAGAGTGCATTGGGGCTCCTATCTCAATGAATGGTGCAACCCCTTGGCACTGACAAACCACCCTGTGAATGCCCGGAATACTCACAGGAGAGGGGCCAGGGACTCGGCCTTCCCACGTGAGCCTGATCTCATCCCAGATGCTTCCGTCCTGTACCCGCACCCCCTCAGCTCCTCGGAGGCCCAGCCTCCCAGGGAGGAAGCATGCGGCAAGCTCATGGGGTGCAGCTCCTGCCTGGACTGTGGACCGGCTCCACCCTGGGGCCGAGCCCCTCCAGCTGGAGGTCCCTCTCACTGTGACCTCAATCCTTCTGTTCCCAGAGCCGGCTCTCCGGGCAGGGACAGCCCCGGGCCTGGGGTGGCCCTGCACCCACCCGCCCCCTGCCCTGCCGTTGCAGTCATCTTCAGCTCGCTCTGAAGCTCCTGGCCGCACCCCTGGAGACCCAGGAAGGCAGGGTTTGGATTCCTCTTGCCCCTTGAAGGATGAGCAGGGAATGAATGTTACGATCCGGGGTGGTTCTCAGCCCTTAACCCTCCTGGTCACTGTGTCCAGATCCCCTCACTCTCCATGGCGTCTCCCAGAGCTCCTTCTGGGTGGGCTGCAGGCTGTCTTCTTGTGGGGAGTCTCTCAGCAGGGACCCTAATCCTTTCATGGGGGGTGGGGAGCTGTGGGCAGCGGATGCTCTATACCCGTTTCTGCCCATTCAGTGGTGCCCAGGGAGGGACTGAAGCCTTGCCCGTCATTGGCTGGGAGGGCTCTTTATCAGCCCAGCCTCCCCAGAAGCTGGGAAGAGGACCTGCCTGTCTTTGCTGGGGTGCGGGAGGGGCGGGAGGGGCAAAGCCCTGTGAAGCTGAGTCTTCAGGACAACCCCGGAGGCGAGGTCTTTTCGCCAGTCACAGAAGGATGGATAGTGGTGAGGACCTACCAAACAGCCCCCACCCCAGATGGGATTCCTATCTGTCCCCCTGCTCCCTGGAAAACTGTCCCAAGGTTGGACAGAGCAGTCTGGTCTGGAGAGACCGCAAGTGACCTGGCCCACCTCCCCTCAGTAAGCACCCTCACCCTTGAGATCCATCCACAGCCTGCAGAGGAATGAGCGCCAGTTCATCTGAGGCCAGAGGTTGGATCTCAAAGCCATGCTGGGAGGAGCTGAGTCCAGGACGGGCAGGCACGGAACACAGGGACCAGGCTGCAGCCTCCAGAAAGACCACGGTGGGCAGTGAGCACCTTCCCTCTCACCATCCTTCCCCACACTGAAGACAGCCACTGCTCGTGTTCTCAGGGGGCTTCCCAAAACCAGAGCCCTGCCCTTGCTTGCTGGGATGTTCGCACATTCCAGAGCTGGGGCTTCACCACGGGGCCTCAGTGCAGCTCATGTGCAGTTGCACAGGCTGAGCACTGCACAGCTCTGTGGCCACAGAAGCCCCACAGGGAAAAGTCTGTGCCTGCTTTGTCCCTGGATGTGAACACTGCACAGCATCATGGCCACAGAGGCCCCACAGGGCAAAGTTTGTGCCTGTTTTGTCCCCAGATGTACCCAAGTGTCTAGAGCAGAGCCTGACATGTACTTGGTGCTGAATAAAAATTGGTTCACTGAGTATAACTCTCTGGAGGTGGATAACACAGGGCCCCGTGCTCTTGGCCAGAACAGGAAACTGGGAAGCCAGGCCGTGCCTACTCCGTACTCATGGGTGCAAACACCTGAGAACCCCTGATGTCCCTTCTAGAGTGGGAGTGGTCTGGGGGCCCAAGCTGCCCGGCCTCTGCTGATTCTGACCCTCCACTGAAATGGGCTGAACCCCCTGCCTGGAGACAAGTCCCATCCCAGAATCCCCAGGTTCCTCCCTCCCCCCAAAGAAACTGAGTCCAGACCCCTTGGGTTTTCCGTCCCTCCTCCCCGCCGGCTTCCTCAGTGACCTCACTGCTCCAGCCTCTCCCTCCCTAACCCTCCCCAAGCCAGGCTCCACCTCACTGGCCGTCTCAGAGCTGTCCAGCCTCCCGGGGTGCCCAGGACCTGGAACGTCCCCCACAACCCTGCAGTGAGGTCACGGCTGGGACAGCCTAGAGCGTGATCTCTGAAGGCTGGGCTCCAATCCTCGCTGGACCACCTTGGGATGTCCCAACCTCCTGCCCCGCCACCTGAAAGGTGGGCACCTTAGGAGCATGCCCCCCCCCCAACCCCTAGTCTGCCCCACCAAGCCGAAGCAGCAGGTCAGCACGCGCTGAGCAGCTCTGTGTGCTGGGCAAAGCTTCTCAGGGCTTCGCCTGTGCGGGTACTTTTTAGCCCCATGAAGCCCTCAGAAGCAGGCGCAGGTGTCATCACGGAGGCACAGGGAGGCCAGGAACCAGCCCAAGGCTGCACAGCCAGCAAAGGCAAGGCCACGATGCCCAGTGGGGCCCTGGGTCCCCACCTCCACATCCCTCTGGCCCTATGGAAGCCCTGCCCCTGAGACCACAGCCCACACCGCCTGCCTGGAGCATGGGCTGTGCTTCCCATCGATTGTCTGTGCATCCTCTCTTCACAGATGGCTGGGACACACGCCCGGCCTCAAAGTCCCCAGAGGGTGGGAAGGCGGGTGGGAAGGGGGGTTAGCCCAGTGCAAACAAAACAGGCTTGGGATGCAGAGCCAGTGGCATTCGGGCTGGGCTGGGGCCGGGGCCGGGGGGTGGGGGGACTGTCCCACCAGCGGAGGTGAGGAAAGCCCAGCTGAGCCCAGCACACGAGAAGGCGGGGCCCAGGCTCCAGTCCCGGACAGCCTTTGCTGTGTGTCCTCAGACAAGGTCTTTGCAGAACCTCTCTGAGCCCCCTGCCTGCAGCAGGGCAGCAGGCCCATGGTGAAGCCTGTGTCACGTGCTTACGAGGGACTTCGTGGGCAGCACCTGGTGCTGTGCCCTGCACACAGTAGATGCTCAGGAAACAGCGGCTGTCACCAGCATTTGGTCCTCCCGGCGTCTGGGGAGTTGAGGCAGCGGTCCTGGTCTCAGCTCAGCTGCTCGTGAACCACAGACGCCACTTTGAGCAGGTTACCCTCCCTCCCTGAGCCTCTCTTCCTGGAGAAGATGAGATCACATTTGGGCGAGGCTACCGTCCGTTAGGGCAGCCTCACTGTCCATAAGGGCTTCCCAGGTAGCGCTAGAGCTAAAGAACCTGCCTGCCAATGCAGGAGATGTAAAGAGGTGTGGGTTCGATCTCTGTGTGGGGAAGATCCCCTGGAGAGGAAATGGCAACCCACTCTAGTATTCTTCCCTGGACAATCCCATGGACAGAGGAGCCTGGCAGGATACAGTCCATGGACTCGCAAAGAGTCGGACACAACAGAAGTGACTTAGCATGCATACACCGTCTGTTAGGGCTGTGACCCTCAGTGCCCTTGAGCCCAAGGCCTCTGCAGCCTGGAGACCCAGATCCGGCCCGAGGATCCTGGGAGAGTCGGTGGAGGGTGGCACGTGGCTGCCTGGGAGCCCCAGGGCGGTGTTCCAGCCCCTCCTGCCCTGGGAGGAAGCACCAGATCTGGGGTTTTCTCTCCTAAATCCACAAGGTGTGAACAACTGAGTGTGGCTTAAAGATGGAGTCAGCTCAACAAGAGAGGGAGGAGAAATGCAAATCAGTCTCAAGGGAGAGGCCGGTGGGCAGAGGCTTGTGCCCCAGTGACACGAGGATGCACAGCCGGGGGATGAGAGCAGACCCTGCCACTCCCTGCCGGCTCAGTACCTGCACACGCGTGAAGTGGAAGTAACCACCTGTGCCGATCTTGGGGTGACCCTCCTGGTCCTCTCCCACGTGGCCTCATATGCGGGAGCTGGGGACCCTGGCCCCGGCTTCCCAAAGTAAGATCCAATGGAGACTCAGGCAATGTCCGCGTGACAGCAACAAAGGGGCGTGTCAGCAGATGGGACCAGCGCACAGCCGGTCGGTGTGCGGAGGGCCTGGGCACTGGCATGGACACCCCACACTGCCCGGGGCACACGCGGAAGGAGCAGCTGGCGGTGGACCCACTTGGGACAAAGGCGGCGCCCAGCACCCTGCTTGGGGGCATGTCGTCACGGAAAGCGTCTCCCTGCTGCATGAGCGGCCTGATGGTTTGTTGGTTGAACAAGAGCAGTGACGAGTGAGTGCGGCCCTACAAACTCCCTTCCCTTCCTCTCATCTCCGTTTCTTCAGGCTCAGAGTACAGGCCCCCCACAAAGCAAAAGCAGGCCCCAAATCTCTGCCCATCCCACCCATCAAAGAGCCTGGGGTGTCCTTGGCCTAGGTGGACACTGACCGCAAGGCGGAGAGACTTGCCCGCTGCCCAGGAGGCTTGCAGGAGGTGGGGGACTCTCTTCCTTTATGAAGGGGAGTCTTCTCTTTGTGAAGCCCACCTCGCAAAGCTGCCCTGCACCTCGCACCGTGGAGAACCCCGCCTGCCCTCCACCAGACACGGTGCTCGAGCTGGTGAGGGGCCTTCTGGCCGAGCAGCCTGGGGCTCCCAGATGTAGCCAGGGAGTCCTCGCCCCACTCCTGGGTTGGCGATGCCACGCCCTGGCTGTGTGGCACAAGCATGAGGAAGCCATTACACTGGCAGCTCTGATGTAGACACAGTCCGCACGGTCTCCTGGTTACCGCGTCCTGACGCCCAAGGGCCTCTGGGGCCAGGGAGCTGGGCTTTTCTAGTCCCCGCTGCACTCTGACCTCTCGCCCCCAGAGGGAGCCCCGCCCCAGAGGAAGCTCCGCCCCTGGAGGGAGCCCTGCCCCCGGAAGGAGCCCCGCCCCCAAGGGAGCGTCCCCCCACCCCACCCCGGGGAAGCCCCGCCCCCAGAGGAGCCCCGCCCCGGAGCACTTACCCAGGCTCGAGAGTTTCTCCTCAGCGACCCCAGAGGGGCTGGAGTAGCCGTCAGAGGCCCAGCTGCCCTGGCTGAGGGGGCCCGGCTCCGGGTCGGCCTGGACCCTGCAGGACAGAGAACGGGGTCACTCACGGTCACTTGCGCTGGCCTCCAGCGTCTCCCCTCGGAGCTCGGGCCTTCCCTTTTGCTGTGCCCCGATGGGCATATACGCCCCTGGGGTGGGCAGCAGGCCTTTTTGCCAGAGTTACTTAGGCCAGGGGCACCTGAGGGCAGGGGCCCGCCTGACGCCAGTCACCCTTCAGAGTCCCGGAGTCCCTGGACCGTGAATAACCCCGGGGCAGAGGGACTCCGAGTAACCCTGGCCTGGGGGTCTGTGTCCTGCCAGGTCCCTGCCCCCAGGCTGCCCTGTGCACCCGCGGAGGGCTGCGCTCTGAGGTAGAGGCCGCTGACCCCTCCAGAGAGCTCAGGGGTGAGGAGGATGGAGCAGGAGGTGGGGAGGACCCAGCTGGGTCTCTGTGACCCCCCGAGGGCGGAGTCTTCTCTGGGCCCATCCTGGCGGCAGGGAGGAAGGGCGGGTCTCCAAGCACCAGCTCCCAAGTGCACACAGGCCTCCTAGCACAGCCCCCGGGTACAGTCCTCCCAGGAACAAAGGCTCCGAGAGCTCTTATTATAGGCAATTACCCGGGCTCTCCCAGCCGCCCGCCTGCCCGGCAGTGTCTCCAGCTAAATGGGCCCTTTGGCAGCTTGAGGGGCTGGCGGGGCGTGTGAGCAGGAGGAGAAATCGGTGGCTGGCCTGGGCCGTGGGACGGGGGCTGCCTCCCCCTCCAGGCTTGACCGTTCCCAGCTCTGGGGTGGCCGGAGGGGGTCAGAGACCCGAGGGACCTCCTCTCGCCCCCTCACTGGGTCTGGGGCCAAGGAGATGCCCTCCAGGCCCAGACCTGCCTGAGAGTCCAGGGCTGTGGGGGCGTTTGCTGGCCAGCAAACTCCCGCAGGTGACCCGGCCCTCGTGGGTCTGCAGGCCCCGCACTGGGGACAGGGCAGGCTCAGAGGGAGCAGGGGGGCCCAACCTTGCTGGGAGCAGTTGCTGCGTGCTGCCGCGGTGAGATGTCTATGGAACAATGAGCTTAAACCTGGCCTTTTCCAGAGGGGGCGCAGTCTACTGGTGAGAAGGCAGTGGGACATTACTAGGCGAGGGCTGAGTAACACCACACACACACACACCACACATCACATACACCACACATACACACACACACCACACCACCCACACACACCCACACACACCACACATACCCCCCACACACACCACACACCACACATACACACCCCACCCCCCCACACACACCACACATCACATACACCACACATCACACACACACACACACACACACACACACATACCCCCCCACACACCACACACCACACATACACACCCCACCCCCACACACACACATCACATACACCACACATCACACACACACACCACACATCACACACACATCACACACACCACATATACACAACCACACACACACACACCCCACACATACACCACACACACCACAGACATACCACACACACACACACACACCACACATCACACACACCACATATACACACACCACACACACACACACCCCACACATACACCACACACACACCACACACCACACATACACACCCCACCCCCCACACACACACCACACACACACACATCACACACACACACACACCACACACACATCACACACACCACACATCACATACACCACACATCACACACACACACACCACACATCACACACACCACATATACACACACCACACACACCACATACATACACCCCACACATACACCACACACACACCACACACTACAGACACACCACACACACACACACACACACCACACACCCCACACATCACACACCCCCCCACACCCCCACACACACATACACCCCACACATACACCACACACACACACCACACACACACCACACATCACATACACCACACACCACACACACACCACACACCACACACATACACACCACACACAACACATACACACACCACACACACACACATCACATACACCACACTTACACACACACATACATACACCACACACATACACCACACACACACCACACATGCACACCACACACAGCTGAGCACCCCGACCCAGCGGGCAGGGGCCAGGGCAGTGAATAGGAGTACCTGGCTGTTACACTGATTGTCACTGTTCTTGTGAGCAAGGGCGAGAGGGGGTGCACGGGGCAGGGCGCTCACCCCAGGCAGTGGGGGCGGGCAGCCTCAGGGCTCTGACCTCAGGAGCGGCGCCCTTTCACCTCCTCCACCCCACACAGCCAGGCCCTGCATCCCCCCGTGATCCCAGCTGGAATGGATGGCACCATCTATGCGGGACATTGGTTGGAAGTTGAACCAGAGAAAAGAAAACCCATGCCTGATCCTCGAGACACTATCGCACCCTCCTAAACCCTCACCCTAACCCTCAGCCTCAGGCCTGGGCTCTTTGTGGAGCAGAGAAGGGTGAGGACAGGGACGTGGGAAGCAGATGGGCAGGACCAGAGTTTGCAGAGCAGACAGAGGCGTCTCTGCCGTGTCTGTCCTGCGTGTCTGGGGTGGCTGCCCGGGCCGTGAGAAGGGACATCTCCCAAGGAGGCAGGAGGAAACACCGCCGCTTCATTCCCTGGAGGAGCAGGAGGGGCCTGGGGTCAGGGAAGCTGAGCCCTCTGAGACCCGGCAGGCTGGAGCTGTGCAGAGGCCGGCCGTGGGGCGCGGGGAGGTCTCCGTGGAAACTGTGTCTGTGACCCCTGGGCGCAGACACGTCTGGGAGGGGCCTGTGGTTCCGCATAGCCCGTGGGGCGTCCTCGGTCCCAGGCTGCCTTTTGAACCACGACCCTCCTGTAACACTAACACAGGCCTGAAACGGTCTGAGAGGTGGGATGTGAAGATCCCTGCTGAGGTGTCAGGACACAATGGTGTCCTAAGCGGAGAAAAATGTCTGTTTAGTTCTGACGGAGATGTTCAGAGGAAAAAGAGCTGGCCTCCTTGGCAAATGTCAGATTCTACATCTGCCAGGAGGCCTGAAGGGTAGATAATGTAAAATCTGGAACCGTGGAGTCAGAGACACATTTCCCCAAAGATGGATCGGTGCGAAGGCAGTCTGGGAGGAGACACAGGCCCCAGAGTCGCAGGGAAGCAGCTCACGGGCAGGGACCAGTCCCAGGATGGGCCCTGACCGCTTTGAGAATCAAGTCCAGAAGCTCACGGGGGCGGGGGGGCATGCGGGCCGCGCCGGGGTGCCCCCAGGGGCGGGGTCCCCACGGGACACTTGCTGGTGGATAATCTGAGCCTCTTCGGTTGCTGGAAAGTTCTTGCTAACTTGTAGACACTGTGACACGGACTTAGCGCTTTGGAGCTGCACCAGGTGCGTCTAATTCGTCACACACACGACAAGCCTGCACGTTCCTCAGAGCAGCCTGCGATCGCCTCGCCACCCTTCTCCAGGGCAGACTGCTTCCTCGCCGGCACACCCTTCAGGGCCTCTTTGGGTCCCTACCACCCTGGCAGCCTTCCTCTCAGTGTGTTTTCCTTGCACCAATGCCCTTCTAGACCGTGGAGTCCGTAACTGAGTGCAGCGCCCTGCAGAAGGCTGGGTATGAGGTGAGGGGGCGTACCCCTGTCCCGGCCCATGTCTGTTACGTGGAGCAGGGGCGCCCAAGGCCTTCCAGGGGTCAAGCCACACTTCTGGCTTCACATGAACGTGCGCTCTCCTCCTCCACCCCAGCTGCTCCCACCCGGGGGACCCAGCATCCAGGGGGCTTCTCGACCCAAACTGGGGGGGAGCTTGTCCTGGAATCAGCCCAGAGGAAAACCCCAGGAAGTCCGCTTAGTCAGGGAAAGCACTTCATTTGCATTCAAGCATCTCGAAACTGTGCCAGACTTGGTAATCAGAACACTGCTTATTTAATAGTGGCCGTTTCAGACAAGAGGTATATGTTATTGTTAACGAAGGACAGAAGACGGAAGCACGTCTCTGAGCTCCACTTGCAGCATCTGAAGAGAGTGGGCAGCTTGGCTTGTTGGCTGTGCTGGGGTGAAGGGTGGCTCGGCCCCCACTGAAGGTGCCAACCACATCAAAGCTGGCCCCCTGGGGATGCACACGGGCAGCTTGGGAAGCGTAGAGAGCGGGCAGCCTGGGGGCTCCTGGGGGTCCGCAGGGATTTCACGACCATGGAGGGAAGGCCTCGCTCAGCGGCGGCTGGCCCAGATGAGTCGGGTCAGGCTGTAGCTGGCTGCATGAGCCGCGCAACACCCTGACACCTGTCCTTGAAGAAGTGAGCATGCTGCGGGCACCTCTCCGGGCCTGTGTCTCGTGGCGTGCTCAGAGTTGGGTCTTGGCGCCCCCTTAGGGTCCCACCCCCACCCCCACGCTCCCCTCCACCTTCCGTTCTCTCCACCAGCCCCTCCCCTCCATGGGCCCCCGAGTCCAGGCTCCATCCCCCCGCTGCCCCCCACAGCTTACCTGTACCGGAAAGGGGCCACAGTGGCTGTGACAGGCTGGCCATGCGTGTGGGCTGAGCCAAAGCTGACGGCCCCCAGGGCCGGGCGTGGGCTCTGCACGGGGCTGCAGGACGGGGAGGGAGGCCCCGAAGCCAACTGCAGTTCAGGCTCCAAAGGCCTAGGCACCCCGGAACTTGTGCCGGGAACGTCTCTCTGATCTTTCCCTGGGTGGTTGGAGGGCTTTTGAGCTTCAGGAGTCCCTGGTATCTGAGTGTCTCCATGGGAGCTGGCCCGGGAGGGGCTCCTGCCGCGGGTCTGGCGGGTCACGGTCCCCTCCTGGGCCCCCCTCTTCTGCCCTGGGGTGCCCCGTGTCTCTCCAGCTCTTCTCGACCTGGGCCGGCTGGCCAGGGCCACCTTGGGGGCCGCGCGGGGGCTGCTCCAGGGGGAGCCAGTGGGAGCTCCCACCCCCTCAGACAGCTCCCTCGGTGCCCCCGTGGCCTTGGGGGAGCCTCTCCCCCAGGGGGCCTTAGGGGACGAGCCCCTGGAAGGGCCGCTGGCCTTGCCCAGTCTTGGGGAGACTGCCCGCTGGGGGCTCAGGGCCAGGCCGGCCTGGCGCGGCCGCAGCTGGGGTGATGCCACTGGGGTCTGGGTCCTGCTCTGCGAGGCAGCGCGGGGCACGGGGATGGCGGAGGTGTGCTGGGGGCGGCCCGCGGCGCTCAGGCTGGCTGTCCTGTCCATGGCCGGCGGGCCTGCGGCAGGGCTACTGAGCTGTGGAGAGAGGACGGGAGACCGTTAGGCCCTGTCCTGGGGGCACCGGCGCCCCTCGGTCGTGTCCTGGCTGCCCACCCGGCTCAGGGAGGACCCTCTGCCTCTTGCAAATTCAGGAGAAAGTGCCATGCACTGAGATGTGCTGTGTGATTGGGTGGTTTACGCTTGTCCCGGCGCCTGTCCACAGATGGGGCAGGCACTCCCCGCCTCAGTCTCTTCTCGAATCCAGAATGCTCTGCCCCCGGGGAACCAACTCCCTGCCCCCGGCTGGCTCCTGCTGTGGCCTCTCTGCCTGACACCCACCTTCCCTTGGACACGGCCGTGGGGTGTTAGCTCCAGATTTTACTGGCCCGCCGGCAGGCAGCCCCTGCAAGTCACAGCCTGCCCGCACCTGTCCTGGCCAGGCTCCTGCCGTCCGGCTTGCACCTGCCTGGCATCACTGCCCTTCTCCCAGCTCCTTCCTGCTGTGCCCACCCACGTATCCCTGGAGATATGGGCACCCAGCCCACAGCCTTCTTCTCTAGCCCTTTCCCTACCCACCTCCTGCCCCAGGCAACCGTTCCTCCGCCCACTCCTCTGGCCTCAGAGACGAGGGTCCCACCCTGAGATAAGGGCGGAGCCCTCTAGGCAGCCCCTACCACCAGCACCTGTCCTTCTCTCCTGGACCTCGATCTGTGAGTCACCCCCTCTCTCCCGTATCCTCCCCAGCACGCTATGAATGAACTAATAGATCAATTAATCACTTTCATTTCAAAGGAAATTTGAAGTCGGCTACGAAGACACACAGTCAACTTCAGAGGAAAGGCGCGGTGTGGAAAGTGAATCACGCAACAATTAGCAGAAGCCAGGCATGGATGCTCCCGCAACTCTGTTGTGGGAAAAGCCTTTATAGCATTGCACCGAAGGCAGGGATCCTGAAGGAAGACGCTGAGAGGTTGGAGCGCGCAGAATTAAAGTCCCTGGGGGACAGGAAAGCGCTTGCCCAGGTTCAGGCCACCAGTATACTGCAAGCACACTCGCCACCCGGTGAGGCCCAGGGGGCTCTACCACATGGATCAAGAGCAACACCCCCTGGAAGCAGCGGCCAAAAGCTCGAACAAGACGTTCGTGAAGGCATACGGTTAGCCGGAACACAGCAAAAACCAAGGGCTTCGTGAGAATCGAAGAGACGCAATTAAGTCAGTTAACATCAGCTACTATCAAGGTTACTATCTCCTGGAAAATTGTGATTTCTAGTCGTGGTATGAGGGTAGAGCCCTGGCACACGGCCATGGGAATGGCCCCAGACGCAGAAATGTATCCTGGGGATGATCACAGATGTGGCCTGAGCTGCTGAACTTGGCCACAGGCACAGGGCTGAGCCACACCCTGACCAGCAGAGGCAACAGGGCTGACCACCCCTGCGCAGGGCCCCGGACCCCTGAGCACCGCAGCCACGGCTCAGACCTCAGCGTCTGAGCTTCAGTCCCGCACAGGCAGGCCCAGCGTCACGTGGCTTGTGCCAAGACACAGCGGGGAGACAGCAGGGCCTGGTGCCCCCAATCACGCCCCATACTCTCCTCCTAGAGGGACTCGAGACTGGGCAGGGGGTTCCCAGGGCTGAGGACAGGCCTGCGATAACGGTTTACTAAACGTTTCCCTTTCCTGGCCAGCCTCTAAACTCTGTCAGCCTGTCAGGACAGAGGTGACCGGAGACCCGAGCTGTGGGCAGACTGCAGGACAGGATCTCGGGCCACCCCCACCCCCTTGGCCTCCATACCCGGCTTTGGGCTCCAGCAAACCAGACGGAACAGTCAACTGAGTCTGGCCCCAGCGGAGAAGGCTGTGCCCCGCTCAGAGGACATGTGGTTCCCACTGGGGGGCTGTTTCCCTGGCCTCTGAGAGAGAGGCCCCTGAGCACAGCCGCCCCGAGCCACAGCTGAGGGTGTGTGTGTGTCGGGGGTGGCGCGTCCCACTGACCCGGTCCCCAGAGACGGCTCTACTGCCAGGACCCTCGGCTCCTTTTCAACCAATCAGCCAAAAGAAATGACTTTGTGCCAGTGAAAATCCATGACTTAAAACTGCCCCACCAATCCGGGGGGCAGAGGTGCTGAGCCAGCGGGGGCCCACGGACAGCCCCAGCACTCGCAGCCCCGCACCAAGATCCCATAGGGAGGCTCCCAGCAGCGGCAGCCCTGCAGATGGGTGCCGGGAGCCTGAGTCATGAGGCTGCAGGTGCCAGGCCCTGGGAGGGGCCCACGACCGACCGCCCTGCTTCACCCTATCCCTCCTCCCTCCTGCATCACGCCCTCTGTGTTGGTTGGTTGCCAGAGGCCTGGCTTCCAGAGGGGATGCACAGCAGATGTGAGAGGAGCCTGGGGGAGGCACGCCCAAGGCCCCTGGGAACTGGAGCCGCACGGTCCCACGCCTGCCCCAGCCACGAGCCTGGCCCACCACGGTCCCGGCCAACCTCCCCCTCCCACTCTGCTCTCAGCCCCAGGCCCAGGGCTGCCTGTCCCGTCAGGCGGAGGCAGGCGACGTCACCCAACACGCCCACTTACTGCTCCAGGCCCCGAGGTCCAGGACCACCAGGCTGGGGTAGGCGGGGTCTGGGGGACTCCGGGCCTCTCTGAAAGCCCACCACTGGAGACCCTGCACCTGCAGTGTGGGCTGGTACTGGTGTGAACACCAGCGACACCGAGGCCTTTGGAGGGGCAGGACACAAACCCACCAGGGAGACCCCCCTGCGAGGTGCCGTCAGGCCTCCTGCCAAGGCACGAGGCCTCGGGCCATTACCCAAGCAGAGACTTCGAGGGGACGGCGAAGGCAGGTGTGGGGTGTTGGTGGCGGCCCAGGATTAGTCCTGTGCCTGGACTCCAGTGCTGTTCATGCACAGGCCTCAGCAGCGCCATCTGGGAGGTGGGGCAAAGTCGGGGGTGGGGAGTCAGGCTCCAGGCCGCTGTCCTCCAGAGTAGTCGGGGCGGGAGGGGCACCGGCCACCCTGTGCAGAGCATGTCCCAGGCCCCCTCTGGGCCATACTGACCACGCTCCGGTCACTCCTGCTGATGACGCCCCCACGTCGGGACCATCCCCTTCCCAGCAGCAGCACATCCGTGCAGGAGTCACGCACAGAGGAGGGGCCAGGGCTGCAGGAGAGGTTCCCCTCCTCCATGAATCCCCCCAACCCGGTCTCACAGGTCGGCCCCAGAGCCGTGAGGTTCCCAGAGCTCGGCGCCCCAGGGCCCACCAGGCCCAGCAGGCTGGCCAGCGAGCTTGCAGGAGACCCACGTTGGTGGGAGCAGGGGGACCCACTCTTCCTGTCTCACTACTTGGGGGCAGACCCTGGAGAAGCCGCCACCGCCCTGCCCAGGCTCAGGGCCCCACCACTGTCCACTCCTCCTGGCACAGGGGCTCCAGGCAGGGTCCCCCCAAGACGGCTAGCTCAGGAGCTGGACCAGGGCTGCCCAACCAGCAGAGCAGAGGCTCCCAGGCCAGCCGAGGGCGCGGATGGAGAGCAGGAGGGTGCGCTTTCGCACTCTCAGATCAGAAACCCACAGCCACACAGATCACAGATCACTCACCCTGGGCAACAGCTTGAACTTGTGATAACTGTTTTGGAGTGTTGTTCAGGGTCTGGTTCTGCTATTTATAAACTGTGTGGCTTTGGGAAAGTCACTTAAGCTCTCCAAACTTTGGTTGTTTCATCTGAAAAATGGCGGGGGCGGGGGGGTGAGGGGTGGGGACCGACATCACTGAGCTGCTATAAAAATGAAATGAGATAATGCGTGTCTTAGCACATTCTGGCAGCTTTCATGGCATATCATAGATGGGGGTGGGGTGGTGGTGGGGGTTGGGTGGTGGGGTGGGTGGGGCTTATTCCTCGTGGTTCTGGAGGCTGGAAGTTCAAGGTCAAGGAGCCAGCAGATCCGGCATCTGGTGGGGCCTTTGTTTCCAGCTCATGGACGGCATCTTCTCACTATGTCCTCTTATGGAGGGTGGGGTGAGGGGGCTCTTGAGGGTCTCTTTCCGGGGACACTGATCCCATTCATGACCTAACCACATACCAAGGACTCCAGCTCTTCCCACCATCACTTGAGGCTAGGATTTCAACATAAGAACTTGGGGACATAAGCATTCAGTCTAAAGCAGAGTGAAAAACACTTCATGTGGTAGCCCGAGGGGAGTGCTTTTAAAAGGTTAGTTCTTATAACAAAAGTAACATGCTCATTAGAAAAAACTTGGAAAAACCTACAAAAATACAAAGAGGAAAATGTCTATCCCCTACAGGCCTTCTGCTGTTGTTCAGCGGCTCAGTCCTGTCCGAGTCTTTGCAGCCCCGTGGACTGCAGCACACCAGGCTTCCCTGCCCATTCCTGTCTCTGTGTGCCTTACCAGCAGACACTGACCTTCTTACACGTCTTGATTTCTTCCAGGCTCCTTACAATTCACACTTATACCCATAGACATCGTAAAATTGTGATGATACTATACATACATTTTACATCTTTTCACTTACTATGTAGTAAGCATTTTTACTTTCCATTTAAAAACCTTCAGACATTTTCAGAAACATTGTTGTGAATCACTGATAAACTTCTGTGACTGCATTAGACAAAACTGGCTCATCACCCACTGTCACTAACCCTTTGGAGGTTTCCAGTTTCCTACCATTTTGTGTAAGACTGTGATGAACACCCAGGCCAGCTCTGCTGGGGCCTCGGATGACAGCTTCTGGCTGCACTTCTGGAAAGGGGGTTACCAGGTCCAAGGTGGGGTCGCAGGAGAACTCAGTCACACGCTGCAGATGCTGTTCTGAAAGCCACATCCAGCCTGTCTCCCCAGTCTGACTCTCAGCACCCTTCCCCCAGATCCTGGTGCAACCGTGGTGGGGGGGGTGGGTGCAGTCTCTGGGGGGCCCGGAGCTTCAACCACGTTCAGGTAGTCAGGCCAAGCAGAGGGGCAGAGCTGGAGGCAAAAACGTGGGGGCAGACCGTGCGGGCAGTCTGCTCTGCCTGCCCCCTGAACACTGCTGGGCCTCGGGGGTTTGGGTCTGAGGCTGGGAGGGGCCTTCCTCCCTTGGGGAGTACCAGCGACTGGGCCCGTCTGGTGCGCTGGGGGCGGGGGTGGGGAGAGCGCTGAGGGCGGCCCGCAGGCGGCAGGGCAGGCCGGGCAGGCCTGCTCTCCCCAAGGTCTGGTCCGCTGCTCCTTGGTGCCCTGTCCGGCCCAGGCCCCCCCTTTCTTTTCAGTCCCTCCCGTTTCTGAGATTGCCCTCCAACTTCTCATCCGGGTGGTTTTCGATCTGAGCCCCATGGTAACCGCCTGTCAGGCCCTTGGATGGGCAGGTGGAGAAGCCAGAGCGAGCTCCAGGCCGAGGGCCCAGGCTTCCTAACTTCCTCCCCACACCGCTCTTTCCCTCGAGCAGTGACTGGAAAACCCTCCATCACCCACTGCCTTCTGCAATGCCCACAGAAAGGTGCTCACGGGCCCCGCCCACCCCACGTAAACGAATGCCTGTGACTCTCCTCCTGGGACCTGAGGGAACGTCCCCGAGAAGACCCTCCAGCCGCACATGCTGACATCGGCCTCGTGACTTGTTGTCTCCTAGGTTCTGGTCCACGCTGTTTGTGACCTCTCTGGGGACCCTGAGAGCAAGCAAGTGACCACTGCGTGGATGTCCCAGAACACAAGGTCTCACCACCTCCTCCAACCACCACCTAACTTCTTGTTCTCTCTCTTTTGGCAATACTTGTTGTCATGGAGATTCTAACGCAATGTAGGAAGCTTGTTACTTGGCAACGAGATGCTGGAGGTACAGGATTGGCTGCTGAGGTCTGAAGGAGCAGCAAGGATGCTGAGGGAAGGTGGGGGAAGTTGAGAAACACCCTGGGGGAGCACCAGGCACAGGGAGGGGAGCAGACGAAGGACCAGGTGACGAGGAAGAGCGAACATGGAACATTCCAGGGCTGGGCCATGCTGTGTGCTTGCTCTGATGCCCTCAGTAAAAGCAAGACAAAACAAACACACAGTAATGTATTTTCATAGCTGTATTTACACTGCAGCAGGATGGATGGGGATTTCAACAAAGAGAAGGTCCTAAGTATCAGAGCGGGGAAATGCCGCAGGAAGGCTCTGTGGTGCAGCGGAAAGGGCAGGGCTTGCGGTCGAAAACTTGGATGTGAAGCTCAACCCCACCCATTCCTCTGCTGGGCTTCAGTTTCCTCATCTGTGAAACGGGAACAGCAGCCTGACCTCCAGGGCCAGCTTGATGAGCGCTGACCAGCGGGAGTGGGCGCATGGGCAGTGGTCTCACACGTGGCTTCTGCAGGGGCCTTTTGTGACCAACTGCTCCTTGTTATCTTAATCACTAGCATCATGACCAGAACTGAAAGCGTGAGACATGGAGAGGAGACAGCCTAGCTCACTCCCATCCAGACTCACAGGCCTACTGTCTGAGTGCCAGCCTCTCTAGGGGCCAGCTGTCCACGCCTGAAACAGTCTGTTCCTCAGGGCGCCATCAGGAGGACAGATCCCAGCAGGTTCATGAGACGCTGTGCCCGTCCTGAGTGCCCAGTGGGTGCCCCAGACGCCCTAAAAGCCAGGGCAGCACTCCTGACTCCACGCCCAGCTCTGTCCTCGGGGGTGGAGACCACGGCTGCAGAGTTTCAGTCGTCCTTCCAGGAAGGACGGCTCAAGGGTGCTGGGCACCCTCCCTAGCACCTGGGTCACACACGTGGCCCCGGAGCGGTGAGAGCGGGCGAGTGCAGGCACTCGGCAAAGCAATCAGCGAGTTTCCGAGCGATGACCGGCGTCCTCTGCCGGCCCCGGGGTGGCCGCGGCGGCCCGGGGAGCACGGACCCTGCTGCCCCTGCATGCGCACTGCGAGGCGGAGGGCCAGGTGGGGCTCCCTCTCAGACAGGACTCTCAGGATGGTCTGCGGCGACCCCAAGGTACAGGAGAGGCACTCAGGGGGCGGGTCACCTGGGCCGGTGGAGCCTTAAAAGTTCTAGAGATTCCAGGTGACCAGCCTGACCCCACTGCTGCCATCTGCTCCTCCTGGTCCCTCCTGTCCTCAGAGAGCAATGTGACAGCTGAGGACAGACCGGCTCACCAGCTGCACGTCGAACTGACCAGAGGTGGGCAGACGGCGTCTCAGGCAGATGCTGCTTCATTCAGCGCCTCTCTGGCTGCAGCTCGCCAGCCCCCGCACTCTGAAGCCCTCCGTGCTTTCCAGCCTGACTTCTAACGACGCCCGCTCTGAGGGTCCCACTTCCGCTGGGCCTGGGCCAGGCTTGCCCCCTCAGTGGGGGCCGGGCCAGAGGGCAGTGCCTGGGCTCGGGAGACCTGGCCACGGGCCCACGCCTGAGGCTTCTAAGCGATTTCATTGCAACAAAAGATAATTCAGAAAAGGGTTAACTGCAGCAGGGAAAGCACAGAGCAGCCTTGGGTCTGACAGTGTCCCGTCGTTTTTCTCCCGCGCGGAGAGGAAACACGGAGAAGAGGGGTCACCGAGGCAAGAAGAGATCCGGGGAGTGGCCCTCGGAGACCCTTCCCTCGGGGGGGAGGGGAGGGCTGGCGTGAGCCCCAGATGGGGTGGGGGGCACTTGGTACCCGAGCTGGGTGGCACTCTGTCGTCCAAAGGGCAGGGGTCCCACTGCAGCTGCTGTGAGTGGTTGGGAAGTGGTGTGGGCCTTCCCACTTTAGCTTCAAGTTGATCTGTTTGAAGTCTTGGCTCTCCATGTAGGATTTTTTATCACCAATGTGTTTCCCTGCTTCACTCCCTGGGGCTGGGTGGGGTCGGGGACCATGACCACCGGGGCTTCAGTCTGTCCAGGACAGGGAGCACGGAGGGTGCTGGGGGCCTGAGAGCCTAACAAGAGGGAAGGAAGAAGCAGGCCTGAGGACTCACTTCTGCAGAGGCCCTGGGAGGGCTGGGCCTCCCGCGAGGTGGGGGAAATGATGCTTCAGAGCCAGACTTGAGGTCAGGACCACGGGAGCTGGGGGGTGGTCTTCTCAGGACAATGTGGCTCCAGAGGCCCTGCCGCGGGTGGGCTCTCTGCTCCCCAACCAGGAAGCAGGGGTCGACTCCGAAACCTGCGAGCCTCACTATTCTTGAATTTCCTGACTCATCTTTGTCCACTTTTTTGGTCCCTCCCTCCACCGTTTATAAAACATAGTTCATATTTTGAAGTAGTTTCAGATTTACTGAGAAGCTGCAGAGATAGGACAAAGTCTCCATGCCCTCTGGCCCAGCTGCCCTTGTGCTGAAGTCTTGTATAACCAGGTACCTTTGTGAAAGGGAAAAACTTGACATCGGCTCGTAACTGCTCAGTGAAGTACAGACTCTTCTCAGAGTTCACCAGTCTCTCCACCCACGTCTTTTTCTGTGTTCCAGGCGCCCCACTGCACTTAGCTTCCCTTAGCTTTTAAAATTTAAATTTCCTTTTGCAAACTCCGGTCTGTCTGCACTGTGCTCCAAGGCATCTGGGCTGCTGTCACTCAATTCTGAGCAGGTCACGGGCCGCAGGAAGAGCAAGGGATGTGCAGTATTTACAACAGCCAAGTCAGGGAAGCAGCCTGGGGGTCCACTGATGGAGGGGTGGGTAAAGGAGACGGGGCACACACACAATGGACTATTACTCAGCATAAAGAAGAAGGAAATGATGCCATTTGCAGAGACACGGATGGATGATGCAGAGACTGCCATATAGAGTGAAGTAAGTCAGAAAGAGAAAAATACCTTAGATTAATGCATATATGTGGGATCTAGAAAAATGGTACAGATGAACCTATATGCAAAGCAGAAACAGAGACACAGACACAGAGAACAAACATTTAGATACCAAGCAGAGAAAGAGGGGGTGGCACGGATGAACTGGGAGCCTGGGATTGACACACACACATATATATATATATATATATATATAAAACTGGTACTATGCATAAAATAGATAGGCTTCCCAGTGGCACAGCGGTAAAGAATCCGCCTGCCAATGAAGGAGATGCAGGAGATGTGGGTTCGATCCCTGGGTCAGGAAGATCCCCTGGGGAAGGAAATGGCAACCTGCTCCAGCATTCTTGCTGGGAGAATTCCAGGCACACAGGAGCCTGGAGGGCTGCAGTCCACAGGGTCACAGAAAGTCGGACATGACTGAGCACACACGCACAGAAGCAGAAAACAGGTAACCACGGAGACCTGCCGTGAGCACGGGAGCTCTGCTCAGCGCTCTGTGCTGACAGAGAGGCGTCTGTGCAGCAGGAACCAACGCAGCACTGCCAAGCAGCTAAAATCCAGTAATAATAACAAAAAGGAGCAAGGGACGGTCTCCCTCCTGGAGCTTTCCTCTTTGGAGTCAGAGGTCATTCCGTATTGCTAAGACTTTTAGAGGTGACCATGGGGTCTCAGTCCCCAAGAGCCACAGGATGAGGGGACCACAGTCACAGATGACCAGATGCTCCCCCCTCAGGGCACACAGCCTGGCTGGAGCCGCCCCCTTGGTCTGGAGCCCAGGGTTGGCCTGAAGCAGAACTCAGCTTGTCTCTGAGCACAGAAGGTTTGGCGATGGGCAGAACCAAGAGGGAGCAGAGAGGGGCCTGCATCTCCGCAGAATTGTTTCCAGAGTGTTAACGTTTTCCCTCTCAGGGTCTCCCTGGCGATGACTGTGATGCTGAAAATGCACTAAAGCTCTCTCCCTGTTTACAGCACACGCCCATCCTCCCTCTGCCCTCAGCCCGGTCTCTTGCTGAGCAGTCACACAAGTGGCCCTGAATAGCGGTCACAGCCAGGGAGCCTGCCCGAGGCCCCAGCTCATGGGAGGGCACCGCGTTCTGAGAGACGCGGGTTTGGGGAGAGAAGCCTAGAAGCTCACTTTGTGCTCTGTGCCCCTTGTCACAACGTGCAGGCTGAGGCGGGCTGGCTTACGGACTCTGCATACACATCCTCTGCTCTCCGTTCCCACTGAACACGGCCTTGGGAAAGGAGCCCCCTTCCGGCCAGAGGGACTGGGCTGCACGTGAAGATGAGGCGACTTTCAAGGGGCCCTGCACGTGGGACCCAAGAGCACTGTGACATTGTCTTCCCAGAAGCCCCCACCCAGGGAGCACGCTCCTGGAGGCCCCAGGGCAGGCAGGAGGCTGCCGGCTGGCGCAGAGAGCCTCACACTCTCCTTGTGGTTGAGGGGGCCACCAAAGCCCCGATGCCAAGAGCGGGCGCAGACGGTCTTCTCAGGGGCAGAGCCCGCCTGCTTCTGATGCCCCACATGACGACGGCCACCAGTCCCAGGGACACCCCAGGCACGACTACCTCCAGGGGCTCTGCCGGCCCCAGGACGAGCCCCAGAGAGACACCGCACCTCCCGCCTTCCCGTCACCGAGCCGGGGGAGCGCACGGAGCCAGCCTCCTGACGGCAGGTGCCCGCCCTCACCCGTGGCCTTTGCTTCTGCCACCCCAACACTCAGCGAACTTGGAGTTTGGGTCCCGGGTCACAGAGCTGCAGTCAGGCCCCCGATTCCAGGCCAAGGACGTCCAGTCAGCTCCGTGGTTCCTGCGGGCTTTTCCTGGTCCCGCACCCTGTGCCAGGGCCCCAGTTCTGGCCACTTGTTTATCAGAAGGATGGAGGCCTGGTCCCCTGCCCCACTGCTGCCCACTCAGCATGTCCTCACTGAGGGCAGAGGGCCTGGCTGAACCCACTTTGACTGCGACCCCTTCGTGCAATTAAACCAAGCCCCCGGGGGCCACAAGAGCCCCAACTCACTCCCGCTGCCTGCTGGCCACGCCTCCGGCCTGTCCCCGCCGCACAGTGTCCTGTCTTCCTCCAGCTGGCCTCTCCACACCCTCTTGTTTGTCCCAGGCGTCAAACCATCCAGGAGCCCCCGGGGGCCCCGGCAGCACCCCACTGCTGGCTCTCAGTGCCCGTGGCTCCTGGAGAAGGCGGCCCTGCCCTGCTCTGCGCTCCAGCGCCCGGTGCTGGTGGAACAGAGATGCCCAGGGCCCGGCGGGCTGGGCCCTGCTCCTTGTCCAGACCACGCGGCGGCGGTCTCCTGGGCCCAGGAAGCTGGGTCAGGGGAGATGCCTCCCCGCCCCAGGCCGGGGGTGCCACGGGAGGCAGGAAATGAGAGGCAGCTGTGGAGGATGCAGGCCGGGAAGCGTCCCCACAGCGCTGGCAGCAGGTGGGGCGCGGGCACAACCTCCCAAGCTACAGGGAGGGGAGGGCCCTGCGGGAAGGGGTCTCAGTATTGTCCCCTTGGGCTCAACTGGAGGCCCCTGGGGCACATTGGTGGTTGTATGAGAGGCTGTGGTCTGCATGGAGGCTCACCCAGAAGCTCCAGGCTAAAGACTGGGTGTGTGTGTTGGAAGGGGGAAGGTGGGTTGTGGGGCCAACCCCGGGGGTCTGGGCAGCAGGCGGGCTATGGGGGTTCGCACTGCCTCCTCATCATCCCTTCCACACCCTTCCTCTTATCACAGACCCCTTCCCCAGGGGGCACGGCCTTCAATCCCACCTGCAGCCTCAGAATGATGGGAAAGGACCCTCAGCACCAGCCCAGCCCTGGGGGGTGTGGGCCACTGGACTAGGCCTACCATTCGGAGGAGGAAGAGCAAGGGCCCCGCCCCTGGCTCCCAGCACAGCACTTACACGAGCCCAGCTTGGCCTCACACAACCTGGGAAGCAGACACCGTCACCCTCCTTCACAGCAGAAGCAACCCAGGTCCCCAGCTGTGTGGTGGGCCCAGAGCCACTCCTGGCTGGCCTCACGGTGAGCCTGGGGCGTGGGGGCCGCCCTCTCCCGGGGCCTCCCTGGGGGGAGCAGAGCAGAGACCTCACCCTTTGCCGTGCTGACTGCACACACGGTGCTCCCTCCCCGACCCAGGCAGTCTCCCGGAGAAGGAGCAGAGACCCGCCATCCCAGGCCTGCCCCCTGTGCTCGCCTCAACCTCGGGGGCAGGGACGGGGCAGGGGCCCCGGGAAGAGCCCGACCCCCCTGAGGCCCCTGCGGGCCAGGCGCTGCTGCTTTCAGCAGGCTCCGTGCTGGACAGCTCCCGGGCTGCAGCCCAGGTGGGCACCGCGTCCTGTTGGGGTGGGGGGCCCTGTGTGGCTGCCTCGCCCACCACCGCCCCATCCTCCCACCTCTCCTGCCACCGGGGCGTCACAGACACGATCTGGTTCCCAGCCTCCCACCCAGTCCCCTCCCTGTGGGAACCCAGAGCCCCAGCCATCCTCTGAGGGCAGGCGGGCCATCCTCAGTGAGTCTGACCACAGACCTCTTCACAGCTGGCTCTGGGGGCCCCTCCCACCTCCTGCCAGACCCCGTGCAGCCTGAGTGTGCTCACGTCCCTCCGCTCCAGCAGCCGCCTCCTTCCCCTTCTCCTGGTCATCCTGAGAGCCCCAACCTTGCAAACAGGGCCCCTGAGGCACAGGGCAGACCGGCCGACACAACACCTCCTCAGCACGGGGCCAGGGTGGCTGCCGGGAAGGGCCTTTAGAGCCGCTGCTGGGGCCGGAGGTGTGGTCCTGTCTCGCAGGCAGACCAGGCTCCCGGGCTCTCAGCTGCGGCTTCCCCGGCACCTGCGCACTTGGTCTCTCCGCCCACCTGCTCTGGGGGTGGTTCCCTACACTGACCCCGGGGCCAAGAGTCAGTCTGGACACCTGCTCATAGCTCCTGTCCATCCCGTGTGCCTCCACCGGCCCCGCTGGGCGGGAGCAGAGGCAGGAGGGGCAGGGCTGGAGTGGGGGAGCCTGTGCGCCCGTGGGAGCCCCAGTCTGATGGGGGAGGAGACCCCATGCCAGGCTCAGCGACCCCGCCCCTCTACTTCGGCTGCAGCCCCTACTCAGCCCTGGAGACCCAAATTTCCACTTTCCGAGGGACGGTTTGGGTTTGGAGATGCATTCGCTGAGGTGTCCGTGCACCGAGAACCCTGGTGATGGGAAGGAGGGGGTGACTGAGGGGTGTGGCCCCAAGCTGAGAAGGGCCGCCTCCAGGAATGACAGACCAGCAGGGCCCAGTCACCCCGGGATGCACCCTGGGGCTGCAGGTGTGGCTCTGATGGAGGAACAGCCCCGAGGCTGCTGCCCCGTCTGCAGGGAGCCTCCGTCTGGCCCACAAGGCCTGGCTCAAACCCACCTCGCGTCCTTGGGACATAACCACCTGCCTCGTCCTGCCGCTCTTCCGGACTCAGCCCTCAGAGCAGGAGTGTAGCACCACCGCCTCCAGGAAGGCCTCCGTCACCGCCTCCTCCAGGAAGGCCTCCCGTCATTCAGTTCCTGAGGCCCACTCACTCACTGTTGACCCTTCAGTGCCACTAAAGGGACAAGCGAACGAGATGTGGTCTGCAGAGCCCAGTGGTCAGCACACCTGCTGTGTGTTCCAGGGAAGCCCTTACGCACTGTTTCATCGATTTCATCACCAGCCAAGGGGCTGAGTCAGAAGCTCTGCAGACCCACTCCAGGCCTGGTGGTGGTTTTGCCCGCAAGGCGGGTAGCACCCTCACCTCATGCCTCCTCTGCCCCTGGGGGCGGGAGCTCAGTGCATCCAGGGCGTCTCCACCGTGCCCACCTGCAGCTTGCCCCAGACCTAAGCAGGCCGTGTCCCTCGGGAAGGGGGCCAGCAGGGGCTATAGCCAGGAGCTCGGGGATGGTGCGGTCACCGCAAACTCCCTACCTCCTGACTCAGCTGTCTCACTGCCCAGACTCCCCTGGGGGCTGGGGTGGGTGCTGAGAGCGATGAGCAGGAAGGGGATTCTCGGCCAGAGGGGAGTGCGGAGACCGGGTCGGGCTGTGGGTCTCCTGCCCAGAGGCCTGCACCAGGGGGCTGAGCTGTGGAGACCTGCACGCACCCGCACACACAAGCACACACATCCGCATGCAGCCGCACATGCGTGCACACGCTTGCACGCGGGCACACACACCTGCACACACCCACACACACCTGCACGTGCAACCTTCCCCAGCAACACCCAAGCTCCCCACACCCGCCCTCTGCCAGGCCTGCTCTGCCCCTCCCTGGGTGGGGGCACCCAGCTGTGATGGAGCCCGGGGCAGGGCCCCACTCAGGGGGGCTATGCAGACGAGCACCCCACTCCTCGCTGCCTGAAAAAGGTCTCGGGGGCACACTGCCCCTTTCGGGTCCAACCTGCCCTTGCTGCTGAGGGTAACACACCAGCTTCAAACCCAGGCGACTCCTGGTGCACAAGAGGAGACATCGAGGGTAGAGCAGGGAGAAGCCAACACCCTGACTCACACGGAGGCAAAGGAGACAGCAGGCTGGGTCCTCGTCCTCAAGCCTGGGAGCTCAGCCTCAGTCCTCTCAGAGCGGGTTCGCCCCCATGAGAAGTGATGAAGGAGGAGAAAGGGGCGCCAGGTGAGGGAGACAGGAGGCCATGCAGACGGTCCCTGTGGGTCACGGGTGCGGCCTGTGACCTCCTCGCTGCAGAGGTCCCTGCTCAGAGGGACCGTTGGACCGCCTCCAGCTGTACCAGACCAGAGGGCCTGGCCTGCCTCACCGCCCTCCCCGGCACCTGGAGCCCGGCCGTGCACTGACTGCAGTGTGGTGAGAGGCCTGGTCGACTGATGATGAGCCCAAGGCCTGGCGCAGGCGCAGCTCTGACAGATGCTCCGGCCTGGCCACCCGCCTGCCACCCGAGTGGAATGGCCACCCGCACCTGCGGGCCATACCCGGCTCGCCACGTGGCCACTACCGCTGTGTCAGAGAGACACGGCCCGGGCCTCCAGGACCAGGAAGGAAGGGACGCGCAGAACTTCCTGAAGGGCTGGGACTGTCCCAAACCACGCTTGTCACGGCACTTAAACGACAGCTTCCGTCTGTGAACGCTCACTGGATTTTCATTTCACGCACCTTGTACCTCAGTAAACCAGCACACACAGCAGGTCAGCAGAGCCTCAGTCCTGGGGAGGTCTTCGGCTGGGCCTCGAGGAGGTAGGCACCCAGGTGCAGGCCCTCCTCAGCCTGGACTGCTGATGCCGCCTTGGCACTTACTAACCGGGCCTGCAGTCTCAGCTTCCGAGACGCTGGCATCCTCCTGACGGGGCGGCCCAGGGAGAAGCTTCCTTAGTGGTGAGCCCAGAGCAGGGGCTCTGGCAACAACAACAACGCTTCCTTCCTTGTTTTACAGGCTTTCCACACAGTAACTCACTTAACATCACAGCAACTGTACGACGTGCTAAATATCATTAGCCCCATTCTATGGATGACATTCTACGGCAGCTGTGCGGTGCAGGAGCAGCGGAGCAGAGATACCCCGCGTCCAAGGTCAGGAGCAGCAGAGAGGTTACACTCCCCGTCCAAGGCCGGGAGCGGCAGCCATGATGAGATACCCCTCGTCCAAGGTAAGAAAACCCCACTAAGACGGTAGGCGCTGAGAGAGGGCATCAGAGGGCAGACAGACAGAAACCACAATCACAGACAACTAGTCAATCTGATCACATGGACCACAGCCTTGTCTAACTCAATGAAACTAAGCCATGTCATGTGCGGCCACCCAAGACGGGCGGGTCATGGTGGAGAGGTCTGATAGAATGTGGTCCACTGGAGAAGGGAATGGCAAACCACTTCAGTATTCTTGCCTTAAGAACCCCATGAACAGTATGAAAAGGCAAAAAGATAGGACACTGAAAGTTGAATTCCCCAGGTCGGTAGGTGCCCAATATGCTACTGGAGACCAGTGGAGAAATAACTCCAGAAAGAATGAAGGGGTGGAGCCAAAGCAAGAACAACACCCAGTTGTGGATGTGACTGGTCATAGAAGCAAGGTCCGATGCTGTAAAGAGCAATATTGCATAGGAACCTAGAATGTCAGGTCCATGAATCAAGGCAAATTGGAAGTGGTCAAACAGGAGATGGCAAGAGTGAATGTCGACATTCTAGGAATCGGCAAACTAAAATGGACTGGAATAGGTGAATTTAACTCAGATGACCATTATATCTATTACTGAGGGCAAGAATCCCTTAGAAGAAATGGAGTGGCCATCATGGTCAACAAGAGTCCAAAATGCAGTACTTGGATGCAATCTCAAAAATGACAGAATGATCTCTGTTCGTTTCCAAGGCAAACCATTCAATATCATGGGAATCCAAGTCTATGCCCCGACCAGTAACACTGAAGAAGCTGAAGTTGAACGGTTCTATGAAGACCTGTAAGACCTTTTAGAACTAACACCCAAAAAAGATGTCCTTTTCATTATAGGGGACTGGAATGCAAAAGTAGGAAGTCAAGAAACACCTGGAGTATCAGGCAAATTTGGCCTTGGAGTACAGAATGAAGCAGGGCAAAGGCTAAGAGTATTGCAAAGAGAACGCACTGGTCATAGCAAACACCCTCTTCCAACAACACAAGAGAAGATTCTACACAGGGACATCACCAGATGGCCAACACTGAAATCAGATTGATTATATTCTTTGCAGCCAAAGATGGAGAAGTTCTACACAGTCAGCAAAAACAAGACTGGGAGCTGACTGTGCCTCAGATCATGAACTCCTTATTGCCAAATTCAGACTTAAATTGAAGAAAGTAGGGAAAACCACTAGACCATTCAAGTATGACCTAACCCTAGCCCCCACCCTCACCCTCACCCACACCCTAACCCTTATGATTATCGGTGGAAGTGAGAAATAGATTTAAAGGACTAGATCTGACGACAGAGTGCCTGATGAACTATGGACGGGGGTTCATGACACTGTACAGGAGACAGGGATCAAGACCATCCCCAAGAAAAAGAAATGCAAAAAAGCAAAATGGCTGTCTGAGGAGGCCTTACAAATAGCTGTGAGAAGAACACAAGCCAAAAGCAAAGGAGAAAAGGAAAGATATAAGCATCTGAATGCAGAGTTCCAAAGAATAGAAAGAGAGATAAGAAAGCCTTCCTCAGTGATCAACGCAAAGAAATAGGAAAACAATAGAATGGGAACAACTAGAGATCTCTTCAAGAAAATTAGAGATACCAAGGGAACATTTCATGCAAAGATGGACTTGATAAAGGACAAAAATGGTATGGACCTAACAGAAGCAGAAGATATTAAGAAAAGGTGGCAAGAATACACAGAAGAACTGTACAAAAAAGATCTTCACGACCCAAATAATCACAATAATGTGATCACTCACCTAGAGCCAGACATCCTGGAATGGGAAGTCAAGTGGGCCTTAGAAAGCATCACTACGAACAAAGCTAGTGGAGGTGATGGAATTCCAGTTGAGCTATTTCAAATCCTGAAAGATTTGAAAGGGCTGCACTCAATATGCCAGCAAATTTGGAAAACTCAGCAGTGGCCACAGGACTGGAAAAGGTCAGTTTTTATTCCAATCCTAAGAAAGGCAATGCCAAAGAATGCTCATACTATCGCACAATTGCACTCATCCCACACACTAGTAAAGTAATGCTTAAAATTCTCCAAGCCAGGCTTCAGCAATATGTGAACCGTGAACTTCCAGATGTTCAAGCTGGTTTTAGAAAAGGCAGAGGAACCAGAGATCAAATTGCCAACATCCGCTGGATCATGGAAAAAGCAAGAGAGTTCCAGAAAAACATCTATTTCTGCTTTATTGACTATGCCAAAGCCTTAGACTGTGTGGATCACAATAAACTGTGGAAAATTCTGAAAGAGATGGGAATACCAGACCACCTGACCTGCCTCTTGAGAAACCTATATGCAAGTCAGGAAGCAACAGTTAGAAACGGACATGGAACAACAGACTGGTTTCAAATAGGAAAAGGAGTACGTCAAGGCTGCATATTGTCACCCTGCTTATTTAATTCATATGCAGAGTACCTCATGAGAAATGCTGGGCTGGAAGAAGCACAAGCTGGAATCAAGATTGCCAGGAGAAATATCAATAACCTCAGATATGCAGATGACACCACCCTTATGGCAGAAAGCGAAGAAGAACTAAAGAGCCTCTTGATGAAAGTGAAAGAAGAGAGTGAAAAAGTTGGCTTAAAACTCAACATTCAGAAAACTAAGATCATGGTATCCGATCCCATCACTTCATGGCAAATAGATGGGGAAAAAGTGGCTGACTCCAAAATCACTGCAGATGGTGATTGCAGCCATGAAATTAAAAGATGCTTACTACTTGGAAGGAAAGTTATGACCAACCTAGACAGCATATTGAAAAGCAGAGACATTACTTTGCCAACAAAGGTCCATCTAATCAAGGCTATGGTTTTCCCATTAGTCATGTAGGGATGTGAGAGTTGGACTATAAAGAAAGCTGAGCACTGAAGAATTGATGCTTTTGAACTGTGGTGTTGGAGAAGACTCTTGAGAGTCCCTTGGACAGCAAGGAGATCCAACCAGTCTATCCTAAAGATCAGCCCTGGGTGTTCATCAGAAGGACTGATGTTGAAGCTGAAACTCCAATCCTTTGGCTACCTGATGCGAAGAGGTGACTCATTTGAAAAGACCCTGATGCTGGGAAAGATTGAAGGCGCGAGGAGAAGGGGATGACAAAGGATGAGATCGTTGGATGGCATCACCAACTCAATGGACATGAGTGAGTAAACTCCAGGAGTTGGTGATGGACAGGGAGGCCTGGTGTGCTGTGGTTTATGGGTCTCAAAGAGTTGGACATGACTGAGCCACTGAACTGAACTGAGCCAATGGATGACTATTTCTCTCTCCTTATTGGAAAGTGGGAATTCTCAACCTTTTCCTGTCCAGGTCTCTCGAGTGTGCACACAGAAGGAGAACTGATAGGTCAAACGGCTTCGCTGTATTTAACTTTTTGAGAAATGGCCAAACTGTTCTCCAGAGTCACTGCACGATTCTCACTCCCACCAGACATGTATGAGGGTTCCAACTTTCCCACACTCTTGTCAAGCCTGTCATTTTCTGTCTTTTTGATAACAGCCATCCTCACAGCTGTGAAGCAATAGCTCATGGTTTTGATTTGCATTTCCCGGATGACTAATTGGAGAAGGAAATGGCAACCCACTCCAGTGTTCTTGCCTGGAGAATCCCAGGGACTGGGGAGCCTGGTGGGCTGCCGTCTATGGGATCACACAGAGTCAGACACGACTGAAGCGACTTAGCAGCAGATGACTAATGAGGTTGAGCCTCTTTTCATTTGCTTGTTGGTCATCTGTGTGTCTTCTCCAGAGGAACATCTGTTTAAATCTTTTGCCCATTTTAAAATTGTTGTCTTCTTTATTGTTAAGTGTAAGAGTTCTTTATGTATTCTGAATACTGGGCTCTTATCAGATATATAATTCACAAACATTTTCCCTATCCTGTGGGCTGTCCTTTCTTTCTGGAGAGTGTACTTTGAAACACAAAAGTTTTAAATTTTGATCAAGTCCAGTGTATCGATGTTTCCCTTTGGTGCCTGTGATGGAAGAGCGTTTCAGAGCCTTTTCCATATTAACACAGATGGAGATTCCAGAAGGCAGATGAGCGACTGCATTTCCAAACCATAGCTGACCTCAGGAGCCCAGCCGCGAGCCTCCATCAGGGGCGCACCGACCTCAGGAGCCCAGCTGCGAGCCTCCGTCAGAGGCACAAGCAGGACTGGAAGCCCGGGACTCCCTCTGAGATGCACAGCTCCCAGGCTCTCAATGCTCTGTAGAAACGCCATCGGCAAAAGACAAGACATCACAATTTTAAATCCTCACACCGGGAATGTCCAGCCCAGGGCCCTAGCTCAGGGACGACGTGCCGAGAAGCTGCTCAGACCTCGAGGGGTGGGGACAGAAGACCAGCGCCTTGTCGACAGCCCCAGTGGGGACCCGGGTCAGGGAGCGCCATCTCATCAGCTGGGCTGGGGGCGGGGGCAGCACCTCAGTCAGCTGCTTTCAAAGTGAGGACGGGCCTGCTTCTCAGGCTTTCCAGCTCCACCCTGTGCAGAAGCAAGGGCTCCACTCCCCAACCCCGGGGCTCTGGGGTCTGGGCTCCCTGCCAGCGGCCAAGAGCTTCCTAGGGCCCCTCCATCGCTGTCTGCACCCGACGCTCCAGGCCCTTCTCTTTGATGACTCAGGAGCAGACCAGCCATCTGTGCGGAAGGTCCAGGATCCGAGCTCGGAAGGGTGTCTGAGCAGTCCCAGCTGTCAGCCGACCCAGGGTAAGCCCAGGCAGCTTCTATGGACGTGGGGCGACTCCAGAGGCCGTCCAGGAGGGGTCTCGGCGGGTGGCCAGGGGCTCTGCTTCCCACAAGCTCATCCTGCCCTGGAGCTCCATCTCTGAGCTCAGTCTACCCAGCTCGCAGCAAGAGCCCAGCGCCCGGAGATTATTCAGACTGTTTATTCCTCGACTTTCAGAGCTTGCACACACATCCCAGGCAATCCCTCAGTCACACTGGACCAGAGGGAACGTGGTTCTTTCTGATTCATGCTTTCCTGAACAGACAACCGTCCCGGAGACAGTAGGGAGTCAGCACTCAGACCCTCTGTCTTCAGTCAGGTCATCTCTCCCTCTGCATTCAGCTCCATCGTGTGAGGAGCCACCGAGGTGGGTGGCCCCCTTCATCCACGGGGTCACGGAGAGGGCAACGGAGCTGAGCCAGTCCTCTGCTGCCGGGCGCTTGGCCGTGGACAGCTTCGTCCATCCTTCTGAACCTCATTTCCTCACATTTACCACGGGAATGACATACACGGGGACGTCCTGGCACGTGCTCGGGAGTCAGTAAGCGCCACCTTCCTTCTCAAACCACTGTGTCGAGAGATCATGGAGGGTAATGGGATCACTCAGCTGGAAAGGATCTCAGAGGCTCTCCGGTTGGATCCCCTCGTGTTTCAGAGGAAGAAACTGGAGCAGAGAGGCTAAGTGACTTGCTGAAGGACAACACTCACCGTGGGGCCACGAGTCCCGCTCAAGGTCATGGCCAGCAGGTCCTGGCCGTCAGTCACGCATGCACTCTGCCCAGAGGCACAGGGCCTCAGCTGCAGGAGGACCCCGGGCTGTGTGCAGTTACTCCAGGAGCCAACAGCGGGAGCAGCCTCCCGGGCAGATGGCCGTGGAGAACAGGATTCCCAAGGCCCAGAAGGGCACCTGTTGGCCCACGGTCACCCCACGCAGCTGACAGAGCCCGTACCACGGGCCCTGGCTGCGTCCCGAGTGGCCCTCCCAGGCCCAGAGGGTCCCAGCAACAGCAGGGGGTGGTTAATGATGCCAGCCTCCAAGGGCTCTGCAGAGAAGGCCCTGCAGCCTGCGGATAGAGCAGCAGGAGATGACAGCTTTCTAACCACAGCTGAGGACAGGCTGGGATTTTGGAGGCTTGGACAATTAACACAGCTGGGCACCAGTCTGATGGGCCCTGGTGGGAGCCTTGCCCTGAAATGCCCCCTCTCCAGGCTCGGGGATCAGGGCCACTGTCCCCACATAGGTCAGCTGGGGAAGCAGGGCCAGGCCGGGCACACAGAGGAGCAGGCCGGGCGGAGAGGAGGCTGGACAGAGTTCAGTGACCCCCACCGTGCCCTGTCTCTGCGGAGGGGTGCCCGGTCTCCGCAGGAGGAGGGGGCGGGCCGCCGGGTCTCGGGGGAGGGGCACCCGGTCTGAGGGGAGGGACGCCGGGTCTCCGGGGAGGGCGGGGGCAGGTCCTGTGGACGCTTTCCTGTGGTGAACATGGAATGTGGCTGTGGGGAGACCCACCAGACCTCACCAGGACCTGGTTGATTGACCCCTCCTCTCAAACGTGGCAGCTGAGTTCTGGATCTTCTTTTGTAATTTTCAAACCCTCCATGATTTACACGCCCAGTTCGGTGCGACAATCCCGACCTGTCCACCTCTCCAGCTTTGAAGTCTCTGCTATGACACGCTGGGCCCAGCACATGCACAGCTTGACCCCTCCCTGCCCCCACTCCTTCTCAAAGCCTGATCTCGTTTTTCGAGCTGGGGCCCCCTCTCCTCCTGCCTCTGTTCCACCCTATGAATCTTGAATCTCGTCTCCTAAACATCCCCCAAGGTCACCCTGCAGTCCACCCCATCACCACTGTCCACGCCCCACCCTCACTTGAACAGAACACAACCCTGCTGAGTGGACTCAGCACTTCCTGTGTCGTCCCTCCCAGCGTGACAGCTGAGAACACAAATCTGACCACATAATTTCAGGCTTCAAGGGCTTGCCTGGCACACTGGGCCCTCTGTGGTGCTGAGCCCACTCCCTCCCCTGCCCCCTCTGCCAGCTTCTTGAGTTTCATCACACCCCTCCCTCCCAGCCCCACCCCACTCAGCACCAGCTCCCTGAACCCTGGTGCTGTCTGATGGCTCCAAGCCTCTGTACCTGCTGTTTTCCTACTGTGTCTGGCCAGGAATCTGCTTATCTGCCACAGTTTAGCTCAAGCACCACGACCTCTTCTAAGAGTCCAGCCCTGCTTCCACCCATCCTAGGGGTCGGGTAATGACCCCACCTCCTTCCAGCCCCCAGCAGACAGCATCTCATCTGCTACCAAAATACTCAGAATGTTTGACTAGATTGTTTGCACATCTGCCTCTCCTTTGGGCTTTTAGAAAGCAAAAAATTAATTTCATTTGTCTCTGCATCTCTAAAGGCTGGCATAGACAAGTGTTCAAAAATAATCCGGGGAAGGTGTGGTGTATTTCTCCGTATTCACCAATGAAGTACAACTGAAAATCCTGGACATGATCCATTAGACAGACACGAGAGGACTGACCCTAAAATGGAGAGAGGAAAAGGCAGATCGACGAGGGGAGCTCCTGAGGGTCTCACGGTGGTGAGGTCCCTGGGATTTCTTTTCTTCACGCACCCCAGACTTGGAGCTGAGGAAGCTGGTAACTCAGAGATGCCAACAGGCACCAACAGGAGCCTGCTCTCTGCAGCCAAAGGACCAGGAAAGAGAACCTGGCAAGACAGAGAACTTTCGGACACTAACTGCTCCTCCTCAGCGACATCCACCCACAACAGCCAAAGCTGAGTGAGGAACAGAAGCCCCTCTCCCTCCCAGGCTGAAGCTGTAATGAGATGCTTGCTGGGTGTTGTCAGAGTAGGACCCCCAACCTGCTGGTAATGAGGCCACAGCCTCTCTCCGTGGTCAGTGGAGACCAAGGGAGGAGCCGGACTGCCCACCCCCACCCAGTGGTGATGAGAAGCAGAAGACAGAAAATATAAAGAAGAAACAAATGGAAAATTTTAAGTTGAAAAACACAAGGGCTGAAATATAAATCTCGGTGGATGGGATCAACAGCAAAATGGAGGAGACAGAACAAAGAATCTGTGAGCCAGAAGACAGAATAGACACTACCCAAGATGAACAACAGAAAGAAAGCAGACTGAAGAGAGAAGCACATCCTTAGGGGCCAGAAGGCCTAGTTCATGTCCCTGAGGTCACAGCAAGAGAGGAGACAGGGGATGAAGCCGAGAAAGTTGTCCAACAAATAACGGCAGAAAACATCCCAAAGTCGGCAAGAGACATAAACCTGCTGATCCAAAAAGCTTAGCGGACGACCAGCAGGGTGAGCCTAAAGAAACCCACAAGACACATCACATGACACTTCCCCAAACTACAGACAGCAAAACAGTAAACTCTATCTATTAGTTTATGTATTAGTTATCACGACTGAACTAGTCGCTCAGTCGTGTCCAGCTCTTTGCGACCCCACAGACTGCAGCACACACAGATGGACAGGCCTTCCTGTCCATCACCAATTCCCGGAGCTTGGTCAAACTCACGTCCATCGAGTCAGTGATGCCGTCCAACCATCTCACCCTCTGTCATTCCCATCTCATCCCGCCTTCAATCTTTCCCAGCATCAGGGTCTTTTCAAGTGAGTCAATTCTTCACATCAGGTGGCCAAAGTATTGGAGCTTCAGCTTCAGCATCAGTCCTTCCAGTGAATGTTCAGGACTGATTTCCTTTAGGATGGACTGGTTGGATCTCCTTGCAATCGAAGGAACTCTCAAGAGTCTTCTCCAACACCACAGTTCAAAAGCATCAATTTTTGGCATTCAGCTTTCTTTATGGTTCAACTCTCACATTCATACATGACTACTGGAGAAACCATAGCTTTGACTAAACAGATCTTTGTTGGCAAAGTAATGTCTCTTCTTTTTAATATGCTATCTAGGTTTTTCATAGCTTTTTGTTCAAGGAGCAAGTGTCTTAATTTCGTGACTTCAGTCACCATCTGCAGTGATTTTGGAGCCCAAGAAAATACAGTCTGTCACTGTTTCCCCATCTATTTGCCATGAAGTGATGGAACTGGATGCCATAATCTTAGTTTTTTGAATGTTGAGTTTTAAGCCAGCTTTTTGAGTTAAAACTAAACTTTATCTTTGGGGGGAACAATTAAAATGACTGGATATCTCATCAGAAACCGTGGAGGCCAGAAGGAAGTGGCACAGTATTTTTAAAGTGCTAACAGAAAAGAAGCAGCAATGCATAACCCAGCAAAAATATCCTTCAGGAATAAAAGGAAAATCAAGAACTTCTCAGATAAGGGGAAACCAGGAGCATTTGTTGCCAGCAGAAAAGACTGGCTCAGGGAAGTTCTCTAAACAGAAAGGAAATGAAAGGGAAGAGACCTCAGAACATCAGGAAGGAAGGGAAAAATCCAGCAAGCAAAAAATGGGTAAAGACAATAAGGCTTCCTTTTCTTATATTTTCTAAATCGTGTTTGATGTTTGAAGCAAAATTTATAACACTGTCTAATGTTCTGAAAGTATATAAAGAAAATATTTAAGAAAATTATAAACAGGGGAAAGTAAAGGGATGTAAAAATAAAGTTTCTAACTCTCCCCCAAACTGATAGTCAGAAAACACCAGTGGACAGTGACAAAGTGGGCATATATAATTTAACACCTGTAGCAACCACTAAAAAAACCATGCAAAGGTAAGCGTAAGACTCATTATGGTGGTCATTTTGCAATAAACATAAGTGCCGAACTGTTATGTTGTAAATCTGAAACTAATATTATGGGTCAATTATATCTTAATAAAAAACTATGGATAAATTAAAGTGGAATTCTAAAAAACTGTTCAAGTAACCCAGAGAAAGGCAGGAAAAAGAAAACAGAGGCATAAAAAAACAGAGAAAACAAGCAAAAAGAAAAATGGCAGACTTAACTCATCCAATATGACATAGATAATTTGAATAGCCATGTACTTATTTAAGAAACTGAGTTCATAGTTTAAAAACTTCCCAAAAAGAAATCTCCAGATGGTTCCACTGGAGAATTCTACAAATATTTGAAGAAGAATTAACACCAAGTTTACATAATTTCTTTCAGAAAATAGAAGAGGAAACACTTCCCTCTTTTTGAAACTTTATGAAATGAATTATTCCAATGCCAACACCAAAGGTAGAACCAAAAAACCGCCACCGCGGACCAACGTCCCTTATGAGCACAGACATGGAAACCGCCACCGTGGATAATGTCCCTTATGAGCACAGACACGGAAACCGCCACCGTGGACCAATGTCCTTATGAGCACAGACACGGAAACCGCCACCGTGGACCAACGTCCCTTATGAGCACAGACACGGAAACCGCCACCGTGGATAATGTCCCTTATGAGCACAGACACGGAAACCGCCACCGTGGACCAATGTCCTTATGAACACAGACACGAAAACCGCCACCGTGGCCCAACGTCCCTTATGAACACAGACACGAAAACCGCCACCGTGGCCCAACGTCCCTTATGAGCACAGACACGGAAACCGCCACTGTGGACCAATGATGTCCCTTATGAACACAGACATGAAAATTCCTACTAAAGCATCAGCACGTAGGATTCAGCAACACAGAACTACACACTGTGGTCAAACGGGGTTTACTGCAGGGATGCAAGGCTGGTTCAGTATCCAAAAATCAATCAATGTCATCCAGTATCTTAACAAGATGAAGAAGAAAACTGACATGGTCCTGTCTGTCAGTGTGAAGAAATCTGACAGAAACCAACACCTGTTTATGATTTTTAAAAAACTCTCAGGAAAATAGCTCTAAAGGAGGACTTCCTCAACTTGGTAATCTACAAGAGTCGTATAGCTAACATACTCCGTGCTTTATCCCCAAGACTGAAAATAGGCAGACGTCTACTCTTGCCACTCACCGCTCTTATTTAACACGGTGTTGGGTGTTCTAGCCATTGCAATAAGGCAAGGTTAAGTAAAAAGTGAGAGCCATCAGATCAGAAAGGAAGAAACAAAACTACCCTGATTTTCAGATGACATTACTGTGAAGAAAATCCCAAGGAATCTATAAGAATAAACTCCTAGAACTAATAAGTCAATTCAGCAGAGTCACCAGAAATGACATAAACGTGAAAACATCAACTGCATTTTAATAGGCCAACAATAAACACGTAGAAACCAATATTTATGATATTATTTGCATTGTTAAAAAAAAAGATATGACACCAGAAGCACAGGCAACAAAGGTAAGAATAGAAAAATTGGACTACAAAATTTAAAACTTCTGTGCATCAGAGGACACAATCAACAGAGAAAAAAACCCTATGGAATGGGAGAAAAGTATTTGAAAATTATATATCTGACAAAGAATTAACGTATAGAATATATGTAGAACTCCTAAGATTCAACAACAGCAAAAAAAAAAAAAAAAAGAAGTAAAAAATGAGCAAAAGACTTGAACAGACATTTCTTCAGAGAAGATATATAAGTGACCAAGAAACATATGAAAAGATACTCAGCATCGCTAACCATTAGGGAAATGTACAGTGAGATCCAACCTTACGTCCACTACAACGGCTCCTATAGAAAGAAAACACAGTACTCCGATGTTCACTGCAGCAGCGTTTACAATAGCTAAGACCTGGAAGCAACCTACATGTCTACAGACAGATGAGTGGATGAAGGAGTCGTGGTACAAATGTACAATGGACTGCGACTCAGCCATTACGAGGAATGACTCTGGGTCAGTTCTCGTGACGTGGATGAACCTAGAGCCTGTTATACAGAGTGAAGTAAGTCAGAAGGAGAAAAACAAACACCATATATTAATGCACACATACGGAATCTAGAAAAACGGTACTAACGAATCCATCTGCAGGGCAGAAATAGAACCACAAATAGAACAGATTTGTGGACTCAGCAGGGGAAGGAGACAGAGGAATGAATTGAGAGAGTGGACTGAATCGCAGACGCCATCGCATGTGAAACAGACCGCAGTGGGAGGTGCCAGGCTGCACAGACAGCTCAACCGGGCTCCAAGACGACTGATGGGGTGGGCAGGGAGGTGGGGGGAGGTTCCAGAGGAAGGGGACACATGCATATGTACAGTTACGGCTAATTCCTGTGCTTGTACGACAGAAAGCAACACAACACTACAAAGCAATTACCCGCCATAAAAAATAATATAGAAAACAGAAAATAACAAGGGCTGGTGGAGATGTGGAGATGTGGGAACAGAACCCTCGTGCGCTGTTGGTGGGAGCGTAGAATGACGCAGCCGCTACGAAAGCAGTGCTGCGGATCCTCTAAACGGAGCACGACCGTATGATCCCGCAATCCCACTTCTGCTATACAACCAAAAGAGCTAAAAACAAGGTCCTGAAGAGACGTGTGCGTGCCACGCTCAGAGCAGCATTATTCATGATGGCCGGGATGGGGCAGCAACCCATGTCCGCTGTGGCTGAATGGATGAACGAATGCGGTGTGCATATTCAGTGGAGTATTGCTCGGCCTTGGAAAGGAAGGAAACTCGGACATATGCTACTGTGTGAATGAACTTTGACAACATGAAGACGAGAAAAGCCAGACACAAAAAGACAGACACTGTGTGACCCCACTGCTGTGAGGGCCCTAGAGTCAGATTCACGGACACAGACAGTGGAGGGTGGCTGGCAGGCCTGGGGGGCGGGGCGCAGGGCAGTGACACCGTGGGGCACAGTGGGACAGCACTCAGCACAGCCGAGCCGCACACACAAGGATGGTCAAGACAGTCAGTTCTGCTCTGTGTATTTTACTACTAGTTTTTTTAAAAGAAATATTTATGTGCCAATCTAATAACATGTATAGGGTTTGTAGGCTGACAACTACACAATGCTGATAAAAGAAATCAAAGATGACCTAAATAAATAAAAAGACATATCATATGTTCGCAAAGTTCAAGATTCAGCACAGAAAGATGGCAATTCTTCCCCAACTGTTATACAGGTTTGACAACAATTGCTACCAAAATCCAAGCAAGTGTTTTTGGAGACATAAAGGTTATTGTAAAATTTATACTGCAACACAGGGAACTAGAATAGTGACAACAATTTTGAGAAAGAAGAACAGACTAGGAAGAATCTGTCTGCCTGGCTGTGATAATTACTCCGTAGCCACAGTAATCGAGGCCTTGTGGTATTGGCAGAAGGACAGACGACAATCGGCAAACAGGTCAATGCTGGACAGAACACGGAAGCCAGCGGTACACCCACACAAACCTGACCCGCTGGTGTCTAAAAAGGTGCAAAGTGATGCAACAGAACAAAGACAAAGTTTTCAACGAACGATGCTGGAGCAGCTGGACATCCACAGCCAAGATGAGCCTCAAAGAGCAAAACAAAAAAAAGAAGAAAAAAGAGAAACGAATCTTAACCTATGTTTACACCGTACACAAAAATTAACTCCAGATGATCATGGACGGGAACGCTTCACGTAAAACTTCTGGGAAACAGGAAAAGAGCTCCGGGACCTGGGTCTAGGCAGAGAGATCTTAGATCTGATAACAAAAGCACAGTCTATGAAAGGGAAAGCAGGCAAAAGGACTTCATCAAATATTTAAACTTCTGCTCAACCAAAGATGCTGTTAAGAGGATGAACAGACAAGCTAGGAGGAAATACTTTCCAATTGCACATCCAGCAAAGGACCAGTACGTCGGATACATAAAAAACTCTCAAAACTCAAAATCCAAACAATTCAATTAGGAAATGGGCAGATGACATGAAGAGACATTTCACCAAAGAGGATACACAGACGGCTAAATAAGTCCATGAAAAGAAACAGTATCATCAGCTGTCAGGTAAATGCAAATTAAAACCACTGCACTCACGTCAGAATTTATAAACAGTTACAACACAAAAGCTGACGGGGACGCCAAGAAATGGATCGTTCGTAGGCTGCTGGTGGGAATGTAAAATGGTGCAGCCTGTTTGGAAAACAGCTGGGCAGTTTTCTTTAAAACACTTTAAACCCACGACCACCCACAGCTGTGCTCAGGCTCCCAGCACCATCCAACATACTCTGCATCTATGAGCTCATCCAGTCACCACAGGGACCCTGGGAGGTCAGTTCAGTTCAGTTCAGTCGCTCAGTCGTGTCCGACTCTTTGCGACCCATGAACCACAGCATGCCAGGCCTCCCTGTCCATCACCAACTCCCAGAGCTTGCTTAAACTCATGCCCATTGAGTCAATGATGGCATCTAACCATCTCATCCTCTGTCGTCCCCTTCCCCTCCTGCCCTCAATCTTTCCCAGCATCAGGGTCTTTTCAAATAAGTCACCTCTTCACATCAGGTGGCCAAAGGATTGGAGTTTCAGCTTCAACATCAGTCCTACCAATGAACACCCAGGGCTGATTTCCTTTAGGATGGACTGGTTGGATCTCCTTGCAGTCCAAGGGACTCTCAAGAGTCTTCTCCAGCACCACAGTTCAAAAGCATCAATTCTTCGGCGCTCAGCCTTCTTCACAGTCTAATTCTCACATCCATACATGACCACAGGAAAAACCATAGCCTTGACTAGATGAACCTTTGTTGGCAAAGTAATGTCTCTGCTTTTGAATATGTTGTCTAGGTTGGTCATAACTTTCCTTCCAAGGAGTAAGCGTCTTTTAATTTCATGGCTGCAGTCACCATCTGCAGTGATTCTGGAGCCAAAAAAAATAGCTGTTTCCACTTGTTTCCTCATCTATTTGCCATGAAGCGATGGGACCAGATGTCATAATCTTGGTTTTCTGAATGTTGAGCTTTAAGCCAACTTTTTCACTCTCCTCTTTCACTTTTATCAAGAGGCTCTTTAGTTCTTCTTCACTTTCTGCCATAAGAGTGGTGTCATCTGCATATCTGAGGTTATTGATTCTCCCGGCAATCTTGATTCCAGCTTGTGCTTCATCCAGCCCAGCATTTCTCACGATGTAACTCTGCATATAAGTTAAATAAGCAGGGTGATAATATATAGCCTTGACGTACTCCTTTTCCTATTCGGAACCAGTCTGTTGTTCCATGTCCGTTTCTAACTGTTGCTTTTTGACCTGCATACAGGTTTCTCAAGAGGCAGATCAGGTGGTCTGGTATTCTCATCTCTTGAGGAATTTTCCACAGTTTATTGTGATCCACACAGTCAAAGGTAGTGCTGCGATTATCCTCATTTTACAAAAGAAGGAACGATGTCTCAGAGAGGTTAAACAGCTTGCCCAACGTCACACAGCTCAAAAAGAGCAGACACCAGAACTTGAACCCAGGAATCTGGCCCCAGAGTCCACTCTTAGGGCCACTGTACTACAGGGCCTCTTTATTTATTTTTTAATCTCATAATAGATTTTAGTTTTTTTTTTTTAATTGGAGGATAATTGCTTTACAATAATGTGCTGGTTTCTGCCCTACACCCACATGGCTCAGCCATAGTACGTATGTCCTCTCTCTCATGAACCCCCCTCCCACCTCCCACCCGTCCCACCGCTCTGGGTTGTCATAGGACCAGGTCTGAGCTCCTGGCATCACTCAGCAAATTCCCAGTGGCTATCTCTTCTACATACGGAGATGTCTGTGTTTCAATATTGCTCTTATCAAGGCCTCTTTCAGAGTCTCCTGGACAGAGGCTTCTGTGGGCAGGGCTGGCCCAGGCTGTCTGGAGCCTGGGTGGCCGAGGGCAGCTGGGGGGCTGTGGACGGTCCCCCCTCCCCTCACCGCGCAGAGTGGGCAGGGCTGACCCTGCCACGAAGACCAGCCTCCCGGGAAGAGGGCTTCCTGGAGTCAGTTCAGGCCGTGCAAAGCCACAGAGCCGCCTGGCCCAGCGGCTGGCAGCCCTGCTGAGGAGCTGGTCTGACCTTCTCCTCGGCCACACCCAGGGCAGCCACATCCGGGGCTGACCGCGGGGGAGGGCAGGCGGTCTGGAGACGGTGCCGGCCTCCATGATCATCACGAGGGTCCTGACTGCAGGACAGCGAGCAGCTGTGGGGGAACAGACGCTGAGTGTGAGGACGGTGCAGGGACGTGCCGGGGCGGGCAGGCGGGCTGCACACTCCACCCGTCACATGGGCCTCTTTCAAGGTCCGCATCTGTTCCCTCCCGGAGGTTCGGGCGCATGCACCTGCGTCAGGAAGCAGCTCCCCGGGTGAGCAGCCCCACTGTGGGCCGGCTCCCTGCAGCCTTGGCTGGGTATCCGGCTATCTGTGCGTCCTCTGAACCGGTCAGGGCATCTGGCCGAGATGATGAATTCCTCAGGGACAGCTCTGTGCGCGTGTAATTCAATCTGAGCTTGACCAACACAAATAAACATGATGGACGTCAGGGCTTTAAACAAAGTTTGATGGTTTACTTTTGAGGGGGGCCCATCTGTGGAGGCTCCCAGCGATGACCGAGCTCTGGGAAGGCTGGCCTGGGCCCAATGCGGGGAGGAGCGGCTGGAAGGGGACGCCCGGAAGTACACGGCCAGACGCCACCCCTCAGGATGTCCACGGGGCCAAAGGGCCTCTGCTGTCCTGGAAAAACTAACCCCCGTGTGTCTTCCTGCAGAGACTGAGGGCCCCGCCAGCCTTCTCGCTGGCAGTGAGCGGGTCAGATGGGCACAGACGGCCCACTTCGCTGGCAGCAGCGGGGACTTCAGGATGAACAGGAACCTGCCCCCATATCTCTGGATTGGAGCCCCGAGCTCGCCCGGAGCTAAGAGTCTGGCCTGGGACCTGAGTTCTGCAGGCCTGGGAGGGTCTGTTTGTCACAAAACCACCCCGCACGCCCCAACCTGGAGGCGCCCCGCATTCCTGCTGCCCCGGCTTGTGCACGTCCCGCCACACGCCTCAGATCACGCACACGTCAGTGAGACGCTCCGTCATCAAGGCCTTTGCCCGAAGGTGCTCAGGGACGGCGGCGGGATGACGGGATGATCAGACTTCGGCAGCCCCCGAGGACGCACGGCCCACTCCCGCGGCCTCCGGACGGGGTGTGGTGGGCACCCCAGGCTGAGCTGCTCAGACCGTCCGCGGCTCTTCCTCCGTGATCAACGGTTCTGCAGAGAACATTCTTGCTGCTAGACTTTGTACACGTTGATGAGCATTTACTTAGGATGAATTCCTATGTAATCCCTCTTTAATAGTGGGATAAACAAAACCATATTAGGAAGGGGAAAGTGCTGCAGAAGAAAAATAAAAGCTACAATAAGCGATTCTCACTAAAAAAAAAAAAAAAAAAAGGAGGCTGGCCAGGCCCCCAGTTCTCAGCTGTGGGCAACCAAGGAGCTGCTGCAGAGTTGGGCTCCCAGAGCCAGAGGCCAAGGGCAGTCACCTGGGTCCCTTCGTCAGGGCCTGGTCCTTGCTGTGAGGGGTGAGCACGCTTACAGAGGCCCAGAGGACACGGACTCAGCTGTCCGGGGGGTGAGCCAGGCCACAGCGGCCTCTGTGCTAGGACCCGGCCTGCACAACCTCTGCCCCATCATGTTCCCACCCCACGGCCACCCTACCCTCTGCACGTCCAGGAGGTGAGCACCAGGCCCGGGAGGTGCCCAGCGCCGCCCTCACACTGCTGGGGTGGGAGGTTCCGGCCCAGCCAGGCCCCGAGGCCAGCAGAGCTCAGCGTGCGCAGGCAGCCCGCACCATGGTCAGCAGGCCTGGTGGGGATGGAGCAGCCCCAGGCTCCTCCACCCTCGTGGGGGCGGGGTGCACGTGGACACGGCGGAAACGGGTGCCGAAAGGCTGTGAAGCTCAGGAAACGCAAGGCTTGGTCACCTTAGCAACGGGCCACCAGGGTCAGCGCCAGAGCAGAGGCAGCTGCAGGGCTGGCGCTGGAAAAGAGGAAACAGCATCCGGCCCAGGTCCCAGGGATGGGCCTCCCGCTGCCACAGCCAGGCTCCCAGGAGCTGGCCAGAGCACAGGGGCGGCAGGGCCTCCACCACCCAGGGCTCGGCCCTCAGACAGCCTGGGGACACCCTCCAGCAGAAGCCGGGCCGTGAACAGGGTGTCCCACCCCTGGGCGCTGGGCAATGTCCCAGCCGCTCTGAAAACTCACTTCTCGTCTTTGAGGACAGCCTTGAGGGGGCGTGTGCCTGGCTGGGGGCCCCTTCCCGCCACTGACCTATGCCTCCCACGAGCTGTGACTGCAGGCCCAACAGGGACAGGCTGTGTGGCCAGACGCCCCTGGGACCAGAGGGCACAGGGCTGGGCGTTCCAACCCTGGCAGCTGCTGGCTTGCAGGTTTGCTGCTCTGTGTGGGAGGCCCGGGGGCCGGGGGGGCAGTGGGCACGGCCGCACATGGGCTACAGCCTCACCAGGGAGCACCGCGCTCACACGAGAGGCCGAGCGCCCACCAGGATCAGACAGCTCTGTGACGGCTCTCTCACAGTAAATAATCCTAGTAACAGCATCAGTAGTGAATCATGAGGGATGAAGCAGGTGCTGTATTTACGGTTGGAACCTCGTCACACAAACGCCCTCACTGGTTCTCACGAGAACCCCGTGAAGCAGGCAGGCAGGCGACAGCGTTCCCTGTACTTCGCAGATAAACTAAGGACGAGCGGCAAACTGACTCGTCCAGGGCCGCCCCGGTCAGAAGCCTCCAGGGCCTGGCCCTGTGGCCTCCGCCAGGGTCTCGGGGGTTGTTCAGGAGAGCTAAGGGCGCACGGATGGACGCTGGGAGGGCCTCTGAGGGCCCCGACAGGACAGCGGCCCCTCCTTCCCGCTGCCCCCGCACCCAGCATCCCGGCACCGTCCCTAGAAGATCATGCTTCTCACCAATCATTCCGTAAGCCGCTCCTCCAGCTTAAGGACACCGTCCCTTCCCTGCAACCCCTCCCCACCCCGCTTGCCCCAGTTTAGGTATTGACTCTGGGTCTGCAGGAAGAATCCAACTGACTTCGGTTTTTGGCAGATCTGTGATATTTATATCCTCCAACAATGCATTCTAAAATAGCAGAACAGAAGTACACCTGAAGGGCCAGAGACATCCCGACACGGAGAAAAGCTGAGGCTGGGTCCAGGCAAATCTGGTGTTTTTAATTTTTTCTATTTTTTTAATTTAACTTTTTGGAAACCACCTTAAAATTAAGAGAAACGTTCCCAGTTTCAGGACAAAGAACTTTCCCCACCTGAGCCATCGGAGGGTAAACTGCTGACCTCAGGCCACCATCCATGACTTCAGGGTTTGCTCCCTAGGAGTCTGCACCTTCTACAAAATCACTTGGCAACCTTCCCGGGCAGTAAGTCAACACTCAGGCTTCGCCACTGGATCCTCGTATTCTCTTCGAGCTCGGTCACTGTCTACAGGGCTCTTTGTAGTAGAAAGACCCCGTCCAGGCTCACAGACTGCACTCAGACCCCGTCTCCTCTTAAATAACTATTTAAACGCAGACACACCCTTGGTAATCTAGAACGCCTCACAGGCCTCAGATCACAGAGGGTTCTCTTCACCCACCTCGCAAGTAAAGACAAGGGCGAGGCCTTGACACCCTCGAGTGTCCCTGGGGCTTCGAGCTCCCTGGAATCGTTTGCTTCAAGAACAAAAGGTGGTGTTGTTGTGGACACAGACTCCTTCACAGAGCCCAGCCCCCTCACGGCCGGCCCAGGCATCAGAGGGGTTCTCGCTGTGGCCTGATCCCCCCACTGCTGCCTGTCCTCAGGGCTGAGACGGGGCCTAACCGAACTGCCGGCGGCAGGGGGGAAGGGACAGCCTGGTGTGCCCGGCACAGGGAGGAAACGCGCTTCTCCCAGGGGTCCTGCTCACAGGAAGCAGCTGGGCGAGGGGGCTGAGGGGGCCCGCCCTGCACCGCTGTGGGGCCTCGGCCCCGCCCCCCCCCCCCCCCCCCATTCAAGCCAGTGACCTAGAGCCCCCGAGACTTCCGGGCTTTCAGACCAGAGAGACCCCAGGGAAGGGAGGCCCCCAGCGGAGCCCCCCTGAGCACCCCCTGGGCAGGCCCTGTGCCCCGGGTGTTGCTTGCATTACCTCGCTGAGTCCTAACAACTTGACTGAGCGATTAACATCTCGGCTTTACAAGTGAGGAAACAGCCTCCAGGAGGTGGAACCACACGCCCTGCGGCAGTCCTCAGGGAACCCGACTCTGCCCCGCCCCGCACGTAGCGGCGCGTTCGGGGCCCTGCGTGTGCGCGCGGCACAGAGGCCCAGACGGCCGCCGGACGCGCCCCCGCGCACAGGGCCGTGCCGATGGGGTCAGTGCCGCAGCCTTAGGACGCGGTGGGAGCTGGTGCTGGGTTAACAGCCCAGGTCTCCCCACGGGACCTGCCAGCCCGGGACAAGAAGTGCTGCCCCGGGACGTGGCCGCACCAGGGGCTCAGCCTGGGCGGGGCGAGGGGCCCGCAGCAGCCGCCCCCGCACGCCCTCCAGGCCCATCGCCCCTGCTCTCTGTGGGACCGCAGTGCCTCCTCTGACAGGGCTCATCGGCGCTGACTGCACACGCAGGCGCCCCTGACTGCCGGCTGAAGCAGACAGGATGTACCCTGAGACCCGTCTCAGCCCCGCGGCGGCCGAGCGGAGTAGTGGCTGCCCCACCCCCCCCAGCCCTGTGATGGAGGTCCCTCTCCCCTGAGCAGGCTACGAGGCCCGTTCACCCGTCAGTACCCCTCTGGTGGCTCAGGTCTGGGATGCCCCACCAGAGAGCCTACAGAAACACCCCCCTGCGCCCCCAGAGGCTGCCTCTCCGCTCGCTCGCAGTGTGGGGTGCCCGTGAGCCCCCGCCGGCAGCTTCCTGTGACCGACCGGCAGGAAGGGAAGGGTGGGGAGGCCCGGACACTGATTTCCAAACTCCGCCCGGTTCAAGATCGTAATCAGCGTCCCGGGAAGGGCAGCTGGTCACCTCCTGTCTTCCGGTGGCTGGGGGGTGGGGTGGGGACGATTCCAGAGCACCGACTAATGAAGCCGGTGCTCGGTGGTCTGGGATCACAGGCGGGTGAGCGAACTGCGGAACACCAACAGGAAAGAGCGTGCAAAAGGGTGTGTTCTGAGCTTTGATTGAGATGGAAAACGCCTGAGCAAGTATTAAGCAAAAAACAAATACACAAAACTGTAGGCAGGGCATACACCTGAAGTGAGAGAGGAGCTCTCCCAGAAAAAGAAGACACAGCAGCAGGAGCTGAGAGTCCCTCCTGGGGGTGGGCAGGGAGGCTGCTCAGCACTGTGCTACTGGCCCATTGGGGCTCCACCAACCCGGAGAAAGGAAAATTGTTAGAACTCAGGGGGAAGGACCCACGGCGGGGAGTCTTGGCACCACACGGTTGACTCCCAAGGGAAGTTGGGTCCCTGGGGGTCTGCGGTGGGCAGGGAGAGAGCCCCGGGGGGCAGGCACCTGGATGAGCGAGGCACAGGCTGCCCGGTCACTGGGACACCCCCCTAGGCAGCAGCGCAGCTGAAGTACTGAGCAGGGGTGTGAAGCCGCGAGCCCTGAGCAGCATCCCTGGGTGCTCAGGGGCTGGGGGACCCAAGGGAAGGGTGCGGTGGCCTTCCTGGAGGCGGTGGGCCTGGCATGGGTCTCCAGTGTGAGCCGGGTGAGGACGCGGCTGCTGGTGCTCCCTGCGGCGAGGGGAGGGTCCTCGGAGAACAGAATGAAGCTGTCAGACCCTGGGTTTGCTGGGGGTGGGGACAGTGGCTAGGGGGGAGTCCAGATGCCATGGAAGACCCCTGAGCTAGGGGGCGGTGCGGGGCGGGGTCAGGGCCTGTGAGAAGGACCACAAGAAGCTGAGGGTGGCAGGGCAGCGTTTCTTGCTCATCTTTCAGAGGAATGTTGGGCGGGCACCCTGGTGCTGACTCTGGGCTCGGTTCAATGAACTGGGGGCGGGGGAGGGTCTGGCGCACTTGGTGACTGACGGCTGGTCTCACCCTCCCCACCCCGGGGCTGGGGGTCCAGCCTGACTGTGGGCACCGTGAAGGGGGGGTGGGCACAGCCCCCATCGTGCTTGGGTCCCAGGGGCTCCGCTAGTAAAAACGATTGTGAAACGCTCTGCAAACAGCAGGGCTGCTCACAAGAGAGGGATTCTTTCCCACAGAGGGGCTTCAGTTCCCGTGGGGTCCGCCTGGAGAAGGGGCCCTTCTGTTCCCCCGCGGTCTGGGTGGACGCCACGTCCCCGGGAGAGCGCGCCGGGCCCCGTGCCCGCGGCTGGCAGCCGCCCCCGCATAGCACAAGAGCGCTTTGTGTGTCTCCCCGGCCCGGCACTGGGGCTGCCGAGACCCGTGAGGGCGCGGGCGCCGGGCACCGCAGGGCGACGAGCTGCAGCCAGACGCCCACCGCACCCCCGCCCCTGCTCACGCACCCCTCAGTCTCACTCTGAGAGGGGGACCACCACCACCTGCCAGGGGCCAGGACCCCGACACGCCCTGATGCTTGGAGCGTATGAGCATGTCCCCCGACACGAGGGCCTTGGCAGATGTGGTCGGGTTTCAGACCAGTGATGGGTGACCCTGGGTGATCCAGGGGGACCCAATCCAATCACACGGACCCCTCACAGCAGAGCCTCTTTCCCAGCTTCACAGACAGGGTGGCGTGGGGAGGGCCCGGGGCCCTGCCGCTGCTCAGAAATGGAGGAAAGTTTCCTCAGAAGCTGCCGAGCGAGGAGCCCCTGAGGAGCACGCCCAGCCACTCAGGGCCTGAGCCCGGTGGTCCCCCAGAGCCCCCATCTACAGAGCCGGGGACGACGGGGGTGCAGAGGGGTGGGGAGCCACCCAGCGGGCGGGGTCGGCCCCCTGGGACACGTCCCCTGTGCGAGGTGGGGAGGGGCAGGGGCAGGAGGAGCCCTGACCTTGGCCCCGACCCTAGGAGATACCCCCAGAGTTCGTGCTCAGCCTGGCCCCATGGGTGGGCGGCTTGCAGAGCCTGCTGGTTGCCCTGCAGCTCCCCTGTGGTCCCTAATCTCAGGCGCCCCTTCAAACAGGATTTGTGCTTTCACCTTGCAGAAGAGGAAACGGAGGCTCAGAGAAGTCGGGGAGGGGGGGTTCAGGCCTGGAGCACACACCCCAGGCATCCAATTCCACCAGCCTCCGGTTCGCGGCTCCAGGGGTCACCCTGCTACACCCTCGCACCTGCAGGATCTGCTGGGGTCCTCCGCCCCCAGGCAGCGCCTCTGTGCCCACCCCCCGCCCCGCCTGGCTGCCCCAGGAAACCACGGGTGGGCAGAGGCCACCCGTGGGGTGAGCTGACAGCCCTCTGCCGTCTGAGCTTCTCCGAGGGGTTCCTCCAGGTCACATTTCCTGCCTGTTTCCTCAGGAGCGAGCCCAGGGCAGCTCCCCTGTGCTGCCCTCTGCCCAGCCTGTCACCTCTGAACAGGGTGGCCACTCCCCATGGGTCAGGGCAGCTGAGTCGAGGGCCCAGGCCGCCCATCCCAGCAAACACCGCTCACGAGGCCCATGCATCACCTCCCTGACCGCCCACCACTTGTGCAGCCTTCACCCACTTTTCAGAAGAGGAGGCCGACATACGACAGAGCCCACGAGCTGCGGTCACCAGGCACAGGGGTCCAGGATCCAGACGACGGTCGTGGCCCCAGAGCCCACCTCCTCCCTGGGCCCCTGCTTCCTTACAGACAAGACCCGGACAGAGCACCGGGGCAGGACCGGCCAAGCGGCCCGCTCCCCCCCACCGCCCGCAGCGCAGAGCCCGCCCCAACCCAGCTCCCAGGGACCCGGTACCAATGCCTGTGAGCTGCCCAAGTGCAGCTTGGGGCTGGGCTGCCACAGGCAGTTACAAAGCAGCCACCCCGCCAGGACCCCTCTGCTCCTCCTGCCGCGATGCAGCTGGCCTCCCCACTCCCAGCCCAGGCCAGCCACTGAGTCCAGGTGCGGCCCGCTGCGGAGGGGCTGCTCTGCTGGGGACGGGGGCGGGGCGAGTCATAGGGCCCACAATCAGAGCCTCCCAGGCCTGCTCCCAGCCCGGCGTCTGCCTCCCAGACCCCCGCCTGCAGAAGCCCCTCCTGCCGACAGCACCTTGAGCTGAGGTCCCGAGGTGGGCTCGCTTCAGCCCGCCAGCCGCTCTCAAACTTAATGGCTCTCAGTTCTCAGAGAACTTTATTCTGATCTTCAAGATCTTGCTCCCAGGCTCATGGCACGGGAACTCCTTCCTTCAGGGAGAGTCCCCTAAACTCACGCGGGAGGCAGATCCCACCCGCAACAGTGCCTGCCGTCTGGGCAAAGAGACTCAGAAGGAAAACCTAGAAACACAGATGATGGAGAGTGAGGCCAGCCGCCCTGCAGGTCAATCTTTAAGCCCAGGAGGCTGACGCACCTGTCGGCCACCAGGCCAGCAGGAAGGTGAACCAGACGCATGCCCGGCAGGGAGGGCCCCTCATCCCCTCTCTTCCTCGAGGCTGGGGGTCCCTGCTCTCTGCCATCCACAGTCACCACCCTCCCAGCACAGAAACCTCACCTCGTTTAGGACAGTCCTTGACTGACCACTCCCATGGTGCCAGCATTAAGGGGCTACCGACACCATCCTTCAAAACAGAGCGGGGACTCGGGGCAGAGTAGGGCCTCCCAAGGCTCCCAGGGTCAAAGCAGGGACTCGGGGGTCTCAGCAAGAGGGGGTTCAGGGCGCCAGGACCCCACCCCCACTCAGCCCCAAGACAGCCCCTGGACGGACGCCCCCTCGGACCCCGAAGGGAACGAGGGCTGGGAGTGCAGCAGGGCGCTAACCCACCCCAGGCCCGGGGCGGCTGTGTGCCCGCGGGGCTGGACCGGAGCGTGGCCGGGCCTCGGGGTTCAGAACATGCTGCCCAGGCCCTCTGTCCAGAGAAGTGGCCTGCCTCCCGCAGGCTGCGTCGCCCCCTGGCCCTGAACAGGTCCAGATACAGGGCCGCTGGGCTGGCCCAGGACGCCCCCGGGGCGGCAGGCAGTGGTGGAGGAGGGGACGCCCGGGGCTGCCGCCAGCCCCCAAGGCGCAGAGCTGCCGAGGCCCCGGCGGCCTGTGGTCCACACAGCGATGGGACCCGCTTCTGTGGGAGGCTGCGCCCTCTCGTGGCAGCGGCGGGAAGACGCAGCCGCTGCAGACAAAGGGTGACCGTCCTGCTTGGGGCCTTGCACCCTCCGCACAGCACCCGGCCCCACCTGGGGAGGGCGTGGACAGGCACGACCCTGCTCCGAGGGGCTCCCAAATGGAGCCCTGAAAGAGGGGGACCCCACAGCTCCAGGCGACGGCTCCCCCCGCACCTCCAGCCCCCACAAACTGGCCCTTCCACCCAGTGGGGACCCAACGCCCTGCTCCCAGCTCCTCCACAGGAAGCCAGGGCCTCCCCGCCCTGCACGGGGCTCCAGGCAGCCCCGTGTCCAGCCCTCCAAGGGCACACGGCCACTCCTCCAGCAAGACTGGGAGCTCCCCGTGTGGCAGTGGGACTGACCGGGGCCAGTTCCTGGCAGTACCGTCCCCTCTGCGGCTCCCAGGTGCTCCCCCAGGCCTGAGCGGGGTGCCCAAGACCAGCCCAATTACGGGGAGCTCGGCTCCAGAGACAAGCCTCACCCCCGAGTGGACGCTGGGCGTCATCGCCCCATCCCCACCAGCCCAGCCAACTAGGATGGGACACTCCCTGCTGGGCAGTGACCCCCACGCCCTCCTGCCCACCCACAGGGCTCCACGCCCTCCTGCCCTCCCGGGCTCCAACCCCAACAGGAGGCCTCTCCACATCCTCCCCCAAAGCCCAGGCCAGGTGGATGTGCCTGCCCCTCCCCGGCCTTCCCTGGCCCTCCCCAGCCTCCCTGCCTGTGTGTCTGACGGTGCTCAGGTGATCACAGGAATGGGCCTGTCCCGCCGGCCACCCCAGGCCCTAGTGGCTCCTTCTTTCCCATATGGTGTCTCAGGCCCGTGGTCCTCGGCTCACCTGCCTGAGACACAGGAAGACTCACTGCTGGGAGCCGGGGCGGCACAAGCAGGGTCAAACCTGTCCCCCAGGGGTGACACTGTTCTGGGGCTCTCTAAGGAGGCGGCACTAGGGCCCCTCATGGGTCTCCAGCATAGGATGCGGTCGGCCATCCAGGAGCGGGCAGCACACCCGAGGCGGCCTCCGGGGTGGGCAGGGCCTTGAGAGGAGAAGGGCTGCTCCGAGACCCGCCACCGACCCCCCACTAACCAGAGGCCCCCCTCCGGGACAGGTCTGGGCCAGGAGGATGGAGATCAGGAGGCTGAGGGCTTTGGCCCTGCCTGAAACCCCGCCCCACCCCACCCTCCAACGGCCTCAGTCCTGGGAGCCCGCCCCTCACGAGGCTACAATCGCCCCCGCCAGCCCTGCGCTGGATCTGCTGCATGGATCCCCCCACGGTTAAACCCTGGTTTGCTTTCCCACCAGTGTCGTCCCCGAGCCTGGAGCACCATCCCAGGCCCAGCGCTGCCCCAGCAAGTGCTCAGTGAATGACCGAGCGCTGGGGTGTCAGTGAACGCGGCACCTCCCTCCCACTCGGCCGGAAAGCCCGTGCCCCACCCTCCGGACCTTCTCATGCCTGTCCTCGTGAGCACACAACTGGCAGAGCCGCCGCCAGCCCCCAGCGACCCTGGGCCACCTGCTGACCCCCGGCTCGCTCACCTCCGGGGCCTTCCTCCCCCCCAGGGACCCACTAGCGTCTCCCCCTCTGGCCTGTCTTCCGGAAACACCTTTTTCCTGCCCGCAGGCTGTTGTGCTTCCTGCAGGAAGAGGGCCTTCGGATAGGAAAGTGTTATTTATAGCGCCTCACTGGGGGGCTGGCTGATGGCTAGGGCTGCAGGTGAAGCCTCAGGTCGGGTGAGGGTCCGACCCTGAGGAGGGAAGCAGGATGCTGGGACGAGGGCAGGCCTGAGAGGCGGGGCTCAGACACCAACCGGTCCCCTCAGCTTTTCTGCATCTGTCGGGGACCCCACAGCTTCCCCCAGTCCCCAGACATGAACTCTCAGGACTGCGGAAGCAAAGACTTACGGGACTGACACCTGGAGAAGAACCCGGAGACCGATTCTGACGAGGAAACGGAGGCAGGAGGAGGGAGTCTGTCAAGAAGGTACACATGCCACCATCGTGGGCCTTGCAGGCCACCGCGACAACCGACCTGGCATCATCCTGCCTCATCCTGCGGCACGAGGCAGGCGGGATGTTAGGGGCTGAACTGTGTCATCCAGAAGACGGCCGAAATGCTAACCTCCGTCGCCTCAGAGGGTGACCTCGTTTGGAGACAGGGCCCCTGCAGGCGTGAGTGGTCGTGACCCTGGAGCAGGGCACCCGGGTCAGGAGAGGGAGACCCTGGACACAGACACATGTCGGAGCCTGATACGAGGACTGCAGGGAGGAGGCGGCCCTGAGCACGGAGGAAGAGACCAAGTGAGGAGCTGCCAGCCGGGGGCACCGGGCTGCCAGGGACATGGGGGGCTGGGAGGGGCAGGGCAGGCGAGGGGGCCTGGCCCCACCCCGCAGGCCAGCGCTCAGCCCCCGCGCAAGACAGCAGTCCACTCTGGCCGCCCCGCTGCTGGCACCGTGTGATGCAGGCCCAGCGGACCAACACGTGCCCGGCCCTCTTTGCCTCCCCTGGGTCCGCGGTCAGGGCAGCGGGCTTGCTCTCGTGGGAGGAGTCCCTCCGAGGGTCCTTCTCACCAGGCTGCCCCCCGCAGCAGCCGCCCGTGGCTGACAGCAGGCCTGCCAGCCCATCCGCTCCATCCATCAGTCCAGTGGGAGGCTCCCCTTGGAGCCCAGAGCACAGGCTGGGGCCCCTCCAGTACCTGGGGCTGAGCTAGAGCTTGGACCCCCGGTTGGACCCCCTCTTGTAGCCTCGGTCTGAACCTTCTGCTCCGGGAGAGAAGAGAAGGGTCCACGGCCACAGACAGGGAGCCATGACTCGGGGAGCCATCTGGGCACAAAGGCGAGAAGCCCCCACAAAGACTTCCAGCTCGTCTTCAGTCCCACACCCTGAGAGCCTCTCAGTGAGGGTGGGTGTGACTCCCCAGGCAGGAAAAGCATCAGGAGCTGCCCCACAAACAACCGAGTCCATCCCCACGGCAGGAGTGGGAACGAGCAAAGCACGCCCCTCGGCGCGGATGAGGCTCGGAAACCGCTCTCTGAGTGGAGGAGGCCAGACGCATTCGGGCCCGCTGCACAGTCTGGCTCGTGGAGTCCACAGCAACAAGCGCACAGCAGTGAACCCACGGCGGAGGCGCTGACGGCGGGGACGGGGACGGGCCGAGGGAATCGTCCTGGGTCTGCACTGGGGCGATGTCACCAAGCAGCGCTCTGTCTTAACAGCTCAGCAGATGGACACTTACGAATGTGCGTCTCACTGCATGTAAATCACACCTCGATGAAAACACAGGCGAACAGGGAAAAGGAGGAAAGGGTCCCTTCCCTCTGGGTTGGAGGGAAAGGAGCGCCCGGGCTGTGAAGTGGGCCGTGGACGGCGGGGTGGGGAGGGGGTCCTCCTGCTTCTCTCTGGACCGGGTCTCGCTCAGGCTCTGCTCGGGGCCCGGCCGGCCGGCTCAGGGCAGCAGCGGGCACCTCCCAACGCAAGGCGGGTGAGGCGGGCAGAGGCCACGGCCCTCCTGGCTCAGACACCGGGCTCTGTCCCGCCCTCCCTGGCGCCCTGCTCCCACGGTGACGGCCACACTGGGACTTCGGTTCCTGAGGCTTGAGCTCGTCGTTTCAAGTCTTCCCTTCCTGTGTCCTCTGCCTCAGCCACACCCGTGAACCCTCCCTGCGAAGCCAGGGCTATTTATGAGGGCCTGGAGACAGCCGGGGCCGGGGGGTGCACAGGCTGTGCCCAGGGGCCCAGGGCCCTCCAAGGCCCCCCACCCCTGCCCCGCTCGGACAAATAAACAGCCCCAGGCATAATCCACCCAGAAGCATGGTCCGCGGGGCTGGGCAGCCAAGCATTTGTGGCCAACGTGCTTTGGCCCCAACACCTGGCCCAGCGGCATCTGCCCTCTGAGGACCACGTGCAACGGCGCTGGGGGTGGCATGGGGTGCCCAGACCAAGGTGACGATCAGGGCCGGGGAGAGCCAGGAGTAGGGGCTCCTGTGAGCAGGAGAGGGGACGGATGGCCACGGCCGCCCGGGGGAGGGACAGATGCCCAGGACCACCTGGGAGAGGGAACAGGCACCCGGGAGATGGACAGATGCCTGGGAGAGGGGACAGATGCCCGGGAGAGGGGACGGACGCTCGGGAGACAGACGGGGGCCTGGGAGAGGGGATGGGAGAGGGGACAGACGCCCAGGAGAGGGACGGGAGAGGAGACAGATGCCCAGGAGAGGGGACAGATGCCCAGGAGAGGGGACGGGTGCCTGGGAGAAGGGACGGGCGCCCGGGAGAGGGACGGACGCCCAAGAGAGGGGATGGAAGAAGGGACGGGTGCCTGGGAGAGGGGATGGGTGCCCGGGAGAGGGACGGGCGCTTGGGAGAGGGGCCGGGGGCCGGGAGAGGGGACAGACACCTGGGAGAGGGACAGAAGAGGGGACAGATGCCCAGGAGAGGGGACGGGAGAGTGGACGGGCGCCTGGGAGAGGGGACGGGCGCCCGGGAGAGGGACGGACGCCCGGGAGAGGGGATGGGAGAGGGGACGGGTGCCTGGGAGAGGGGACGGGCGCCTGGGAGAAGGACGGACGCCCAGGACCACCCAGCAAAGGGGACAGAAGCTCGTGACAGCCCAGCTATGGATGCCCCACCGTGTCCCCTGAGGCATCCGTGAGCCAGGATTTCCTGACCCAACTGAGCCAGGACCCTCAGGCTGTTCCAGGTCCAAGTCCAGCCCAGCAGGCTCTCCTCCATCCTGGGCTGCCTCTCCAGCCCTGTGGGCCCATCGCCCCTCCCAGACCCAGACACGGAGGCCTCTGTCTCCACTGCACGTGGGGCTGGGTGTCCTGGCCCCTGTGGCTGGCTCTGTGGGACCCGTTCTACCTTCTCCCCAGTCACGCCAACCCTGGGGCACATTCTGGGCCCCCCAGGGGCCACGGCCAGCACGAGGAGATGGGGTGACTCGGGATGACATGGTCTTGAGAGGACAAGGCCTTGTGGTGACACGTGGTAAGGAGCTGGGTGGCAGTGGAGAGACCTGGGCTCACGGGACTCGGGAGGGCTGGGGCATCAGCTCCAGGCCAGCTGACAGGCCAGAGTGCTCACTGCATCGCCAGACAGCACAACTAAATTCATGCAAAATGGTTATTTTCAACTCTGAGGAGAAAATGAGAAACAGAACTCAAAATATATGCTTTTGCAGTGTTCTTAGACTAACTGGGTGAAGTCTGCAGGGATGATAAGGTTAAGTAGCTGCTCTTAGAGGACAAATCTTAAGCACTTGTCAAAGTAAACGTAATAGCAAAGTTAGTAAAAAGCCGATGTGAGAGAGTCCTGCCCCTGTGTAACAGACATGAGGTCTGCAGTTCACGTCCACAGGCCATTGAAGACGCTGCCCACCGGGGCTGTGCAGGTTGGGGGCAGGGCGCCGCAAAGAACAGGGGTCCCAGGCACACCCGATTCCCTAGAGCTGTGTGGCTTTGGGCAAGTTACCTACCTTCTCTGTTATTGTTGTTCAGTCGCTAAGTCATGCACAGCTCTTTGAAACCCCATGGGCTGCAGCACGCCAGGGTTCCCTGTCCTTTACTATCTCCCGGAGTCTGCTCAAACTCATGTCCATGGAGTCCGACCCTCTCTGGGTCCTGGCTTCACTATCTGCAGAAAGGGGACGTAGGTCCTGCCTCCTCGGGGGTACCAGGGGGAGCAAACAAGATCCTGGAATGGGAAGTCAACCTGCGGGGGCCGCTCACAAAACTAGAGGAACTTCCACAGGGCAGGCTTCAGAAAGAGGCAGCTGGGGACGCGGGACCAGCCCCGTGGGGCTCCAGGCTGGCTCAGCTTCATGCACAAGGTCAGGCCACAGCTGCACACAGTGTGCCCTGAGGGTCTGCGTGCCACAAGCCCTCACGGCACGTCCTTCAGGGCTACCTCTGCACTCATCAGCCCCACCAGCTTCTAAAACAGAAGGCCCGGGGTCAAGGAGACTTTCAGAGGCCTGCAAGGGAACCTAGGTTCCAAAATACAAAATAAAACTGCAAAAACTGAAATTAACCGAAGTGACTGCATCTATAAATCCTAACATCGTGCCAACTGAATCGATAATTAAATTTACTTTTCATAAAATGCATTATATTTGAAAATAAGTGGTAGGTAAATGTTTTCTCACTTCACAATAGTTTCTGCTGAGGTTCAGGGTTACCAAGAAATAGCCTACATTAAATGACTAAGAAATGCATTGCCAATGTCCAAAGACTTTGACAGGTGTTTTTAAATTTTTTACAACGAAAATACCAGTGCTCCTTTGGGGGTGCAGAGTGTGGTGCAGAGTCCTAGGGCTCTGGCTGGTGAGAGTGCCCAGCGGGCCTGGGGCCTAGGCTTAGCATCACCAGTCAGGCCAGCCTGCTGCCCAGGGAGCCGCCACGGCCACCTCTCTGGGGATGACCGACACGACCCGGGACGATACGCCGATAACTTGACTCCCTGTTTCGCCATCTTTAGAAAACACCCACGGTTATCCGACCAAGTCGTAGGAGGGCTTCCCAGGTGGCGCTAGTGGTAAAGAACCCACCTGCCAGTGCAAGAGAGGTAAGAGACACAGGTTCAGCCCCTGGGTGGGGAAGGTCCTCTGGAGGAGGGTACAGCACCCACTCCAGCATTCTCGCCTGGAGCATCCCATGGACAGAGGAGCCTGGCAGGCTACAGTCCGAGGAGCCGCAAAGAATCGGACACCACTGAAGTGACAGCACAGCACAAAATGGTAGGAAAGAAGAACTTCTTTCTGCGTCTCTTCCTCCCAAAGGTTGATTTTCATTCTTCTTACTGGTTATTTCCACCTATAGTCTTGAGTTTCGGTCTCTTGTTTTAGGACAGTTCGACAAGACTCTTGAACCGCCCCTGAATAAGACAAGCGTGTTGGGGACCCTGTCCCTCCCCTCCTGCCCCCTCCCCAAGGCCACACCTGATGCTCCATCGCCCAGAGACCACCACCCGCACTTAACTCCCCAGAGACCACCACCCAGACTTAACTTGCTTCAGGAGGACAGTGCAGGTCACGCTCAGGGTTGGGGCTGGTGAGTGTGGTCTGTACCCTCTCAACTCTCCTCTTTGGTGAGACAGGGGGCGGCACAGCAGGCCTCACAAGGCAAGGTGGGGAAGATAAGGAACGCGAGAGACATGTACAAGACTTTCTGCAAATACACGCTCACTTGCATGCAGCCTGGAGCCGCTGGTCCTGGTGGGACCGTTTGGTTAACTCTCTGACCCTCAGCTCCTTCACCAGTAAAACGGGGAGAAGACCAGTGCCCATCTCACTAAGAGGCTGTGAGCTCAGTTCAGAGCGCTTTGCCCTGAGGGCACGCCTGGCCCAGTGTAAGGGGTCGTGACCACAGTTCTTCTTCCGGGAGAGAAATCCACAGCTCAGACCCCAACAGGGCAGGTGGAAGGAGGCACGGCCCTTTGGAGGGAGCACTGGGGCACGTGAACACGGCCTGTGGAGGGGGACACATATGTGTCAGTGTCATCCGTGTGACTGTGTGGGACATGTGTGTCTGTTCAGTGCCATCTGTGTGACTGTGGGGGACACACGTGTGTCAGTGTCATCCGTGTGACTGTGGGGGCACACGTGTGTCAGTGTCATCTGTGTGACTGTGGGGGACACACGTGTGTCTGTTCAGTGTCATTTGTGTGACTGTGGGGGGCACACGTGTGTCAGCCCAGTGTCATCCATGTGACTGTGTGGGACATGTGTGTCTGTTCAGTGTCATCTGTGTGACTGTGGGGGACACACGTGTGTCAGTGTCATCCGTGTGACTGTGGGGGCACACGTGTGTCAGTGTCATCTGTGTGACTGTGGGGGGCACACGTGTGTCAGCCCAGTGTCATCCGTGTGACTGTGTGGGACATGTGTGTCTGTTCACTGTCATCTGTGTGACTGTGGGAGACACACGTGTGTCAGCCCAGTGTCATCCGTGTGACTGTGGGGGGCACACGTGTGTCAGTGTCATCCGCGTGACTGTGGGGGACACATGTGTCAGTGTCATCCGTGTGACTGTGGGGGACACGTGTGTCTGTTCAGTGTCATCCGTGTGACTGTGGGGGGCACACATGTGTCAGTGTCATCTGTGTGACTGTGGGGGGCACACGTGTGTCTGTTCAGTGTCATCCGCGTGACTGTGGGGGGCACACGTGTGTCAGTGTCATCCGCGTGACTGTGGGGGACACACGTGTGTCAGTGTCATCCGTGTGACTGTGGGGGGCACACGTGTGTCAGTGTCATCCGTGTGACTGTGGGGCACACATGTGTCAGTGTCATCTGTGTGACTGTGGGGGACACGTGTGTCTGTTCAGTGTCATCCATGTGACTATGGGAGGCACACGTGTGTCAGTGTCATCCGTGTGACTGTGGGGGACACACGTGTGTCTGTTCAGTGTCATCTGTGTGACTGTGGGGGGCACACGTGTGTCAGCCCAGTGTCATCCGTGTGACTGTGGGGGACACACGTGTGTCTGTTCAGTGTCATCCGTGTGACTGTGGGGGACACACGTGTGTCAGTGTCATCCGTGTGACTGTGGGGGACACACGTGTGTCTGTTCAGTGTCATCTGTGTGACTGTGGGGGGCACACGTGTGTCAGCCCAGTGTCATCCGTGTGACTGTGGGGGACACACGTGTGTCAGCCCAGTGTCATCCGTGTGACTGTGGGGGACACACGTGTGTCAGTGTCATCCGTGTGACTGTGGGGGCACACGTGTGTCAGTGTCATCTGTGTGACTGTGGGGGACACATGTGTGTCTGTTCAGTGTCATCCGTGTGACTGTGGGGGGCACACGTGTATCAGTGTCATCCATGTGACTGTGGGGGACACACATGTGTCAGTGTCATCCGTGTGACTGTGGGGCACACATGTGTCAGTGTCATCTGTGTGACTGTGGGGGACACGTGTGTCTGTTCAGTGTCATCCATGTGACTATGGGAGGCACACGTGTGTCAGTGTCATCCGTGTGACTGTGGGGGACACATGTGTGTCTGTTCAGTGTCATCCGTGTGACTGTGGGGGGCACACGTGTATCAGTGTCATCCGTGTGACTGTGGGGGACACACGTGTGTCTGTTCAGTGTCATCTGTGTGACTGTGGGGGGCACACGTGTGTCAGTGTCATCCGTGTGACTGTGGGGGACACACGTGTGTCTGTTTAGTGTCATCTGTGTGACTGTCGGGGGCACACGTGCGTCAGCCCAGTGTCATCCGTGTGACTGTGGAGGACACATGTGTGTCTTTTCAGTGTCATCAGTGTGACTGTGGGGGGCACACGTGTGTCAGTGTCATCCGTGTGAGTGTGGGGGACACACGTGTGTCTGTTTAGTGTCATCTGTGTGACTGTGGGGGCACACGTGTGTCAGTGTCATCCGTGTGACTGTGGGGGACACACGTGTCAGTTTGGTGACATTTGGGGTGACTGTGGGGCTGTAGGTCCTTGCCCTCGGGTAGCGCGTGGGCTGTGGCTCGGGAGACTGCCCGAGCGAGTGGGAGGGCAGGTGGAGAGGGAGGCAGCTTCGGAGCAAGACTGTGGCAGAGCCCAGACGTGCCCTGCGCCAGTCACTGGCCTCTACTGACTGGACATCTTTTCAAAATGAAACATTATCAGGAAAAAACCTTCCCACATCAGAAGGCCCCACCATGCCCCCAGGGCCGAGGAATCGGGGCCAGCCCTGACCTGACAGCTGCCACCGTCCCCCGAGGGTGTGTGTGTTGTGGGCGGGGTGTGGGGGAGGGCCGAGACCCCCAGAACCGCCCCAGACGGGGCCAGGTCGGCGGCTGCCGGTGGGTCCTAGCCAGGGCCGCGCCTGGCGGCAGGTCAGCTGTCTGCTTTGTCCAAGGAGAGCAGACAGAACAGTTGGCATCTCAGCGGCGCCTGGAGCCCAGCCTCCTGCCCAGCTAACTCAATTATCTGCACCAGTGAGCTGGGCAGAAGCACCGGTGTGACAGTCACCTCTCAGGGTCTACTCCACGCTTTGCCCGGGTCTGCAAAACTAGGGGCCTGCAGAGCGCGGGAGGAGCGCTAACAGCAAGGAGCAAAGGACGCCCGCCACCCTGGCCTCCTGCCCTCCGGCTGCACCCAGCTCCTGAGGGCACTGCCCACGGCGGGACAGCGGCCTCGCCTGGCTGACAAGCCATGACGCCCAAGGAGGGCACGTGGAGGAGCGGGAGCAGAGAGCCGCCTCCCCCGGACGCGGGGGGTCCCAGCTGGCCTGTGGGTGACCGACCCGGGGAAGGGGAAGGCTCCATGGCTCCCACCACCCAATTGCTCCCCCAGGGGATTTCCCAGCCTGGCCAGACCACGGGGATCATGGTGACGGAAGGGGCGGGCTGAGACCAGGAGCGTGGGGAGCAGCGTCTTAGGAGACAGGCGTTTTCGCCATGCCATCCTGGGGAGAAGCAGGGCCTCGGCCGGGTCTGCCTGTGTCACGTGGACGGCACTGCCAAGCTCAGGGGCAGAGTATGACCCTAACGGTGGACATTTGTGGGCTATCCACCGTACGCCGAGGACTTCGCTGCAAAGTCAAGACCTGAACCTTGACTCCCAATCTGCCTTGCTTCACTGTCAACTTCCTGCTGTGACGACACCCATCTTCCCAGAAGGTTCTGGAGATCACGCCAGTGAGCGCGATCTGAAGGAGACGGGTCGGAGGAAGAGCCCGGGGCCACGCCCGGCACCACGTCCAGACCCTAAATGGCTGCCACACTGTTCCGCTCGGCTTACCGCTAGCCCTGCTTCATTCGGGGGTGCATCGGGGAGGCCCCTTTACCTGGGATCTCCACCAGCGGGTGGCAGTCATGCCCACCACAGATTAATCCAAGAGGAAGCCTAACAGGGCGTCCACGTCAGAACCAGGCAGTTTCAGCACACCGTTGCGGGGGTTCCCAGGCCACAGAGGGGTCCCGGCCTGAGGACCCTGGGGGGAGGCTTTAGAGGTGCCCGTGATGTCTGGAAGGCAAATACGGGGCTCCAAGACATGGTTCTTTCCAGCTCTGAGTTTAATTCTACAGAAGTTGGTGTTTATTCTGTTTACAAATGGACTTTAAAATCTGGGGAGGGATGAAAAGTGGGTCAGTTTACTGTCCAGACGGGGAGGAGCAGCGTCACTGCAAGCAGTGACCAGCCCGGGCTTCCGGGGAGGAAATCGGCTCAGCCACTCCCCCTCACTGTCACCAGAATCACCGAGGCAGCCACCTCCAAGCTGAGGGAAGCCCCGGGACCCGTCCTGTCTGAGGTCCCAGTGAGGCTGCCACCGAGCCAGAGAAACACAGCTCATGCCGGGGTGGCCTTGTGTCCTCCCGGCCCCCAGAAGACCCAGAGTCGGTTCACGTCTGTACTTGAGTGAGCTCGTGTCTACACCTGGCTGAGCTCCTGTCTGTCTACACCGGGTGAGCTCGTTTCTACGCCTGGGTGAACTGTTTCTATGCCTGGGTGAGCTCGTGTCTACGCCTGGGCGAGCTCCTGTCTGTCTACACCTGGGCGAGCTCCTGTCTGTCTACACCTGGGCGAGCTCCTGTCTGTCTACACCTGGGCGAGCTCCTGTCGGTCTACACCTGGGTGAGCTGCTGTCCACGCCTGGGTGAGCTCGTGTGCACACCTGGGCTGGTCGTGTCTCTGACGTGGGGACAGTGGTTGGCACACTGTTTTTAAGTCAGGAAGACCTGAGTCAGACGCTTCCTTCTAAGATGCTCCCTTTGGAGGTGGGGTGGGGTCCTTTAACCCCCTGATGCCTCCAAGTCCTGACCTTTCTAGTTTTTACAAAGTATTCAGATTCACAGGAGAAAGCAGGTTGGTGGGGGCGGGCGGGGAGGGGAGGAGCGTTCGAGGCGGCCGTTTACAGAGAGGAGCCCTAGCTCTGGTGGCGGCGGTGACGACAGCAGGGATGTCCTCAGTGCCACAGAACGGTTGCTTAGAGTCATTAAGTGGTCAATTTTATGTTATATATATTGAACCCCAATAAAGTTTTAACATTAAAGTTTAATAACTATAAAGAAGAATATAATAAACATGCACCAACCCACCCAACTACAAAATGTTAGCACTTGGTCAAATTTTCTTCAGTTTTTTACATAAAAGAAATGAAAATTAAAAAAAAAAATGTTTCAGAGGGATTTTTCTCAGGAACTCAAGGGAACATCAACCCAATAGAAACAATCAGTGTGACGTACCAGAAAACACGACAACCTCAACTGATACAGAAAAAGTCATCTGACAGAATCCAACCCGTGTTTGATAAAAGACACTGAGAAAAGTTGGTTTAGGAGGGATTTCTTCAACACAACAAACAGCATTTATGAAAAACCCACGGCAAATATTGTAATCTGTGGTAAGGACTGAAAGCTTCCTTCTCAGATCAGGAACAGGTCGGGGCTGCCGGCTCTCACCGTGGCCGCTCAGCTCTGCACGGCAGGTTCCAGCAGGGCGATTAGGGGAGAAGCAGAAATAAAAGCCATCTTCACGGAAAAGGAGTACATCTATCTCTACTGTTGACACGACCCTACCTATAGAAAATCCCAAAGAATCCACACACAGAAGCCACAAGAGCGAAGAAACAAATGTTTCAGGGGACAAGATCAGAGCCCAAAAGTCAGCGGCAATTCGGTACGCTGGCAGTGAATAATCCAAAGAAGACATTAAGAAAACAACGCCACTTAAGAACGCTTTCAGAGCTTCTGAGGTCTGAGCATCAGGGCAGTCTGGCGGCCTCTTGAGGTGGAAACATCTCGTTATTCACGGTCCTTGCTGGGGGAGCCTGTGTCAGCTCCTTTAATTTTTCATGCCTGTTAGCGCATCTCATTACAACCAAAGAGAGCAAATGCGCTTGATGGGGACAGACGGGCAGGAGGCGTGGGCTACACCCACAGGAGGCCCAAGTAGCCTGGGTCTCTGGACCCAGGAGCCATCCAGCTCCCTTCATGTCTCAAGAGTCACAGGAAACTGGGAGCAAAATCCCAAGCCCATTGGAGGAAACGGGACCTGAATCAGCCTTCCCCAGAGCAGGGAGGAGCAAAGCAGGCCCAAAAAATTGTTCTTAGCGGGGTGTTTTCCACTTGAGAAGTTGGTGGGGATTTTTAAGTTGAAGACGGAACTAGAGGTGTTTTTAAAGATGATTTAGTGACTCAGGGCCAGAAAGATGAAGTGTTATCTCCCAGTTCCCTCTCTGTGGTCCTGAGACTCTCAGCGTTGGGGGCTGCTTCCACCATGGAGATGGTCTCCCTTCCCTTGTTTCTGTTCCTCTCTCTTGCCTACACCTGTGTGACACCTGCTAAGCTCTGTGGATGGAGACTCCAGGAAGAGAGACGCTCTGATGTACACAGGTGACTGGCTGGGAGAGAAGGTGCCCTGGACCAGCACAAGGGAGCCCTGCCTGCCTGGCTGTGTCTGCAGCCTGGCAGGGCGGCTCGGAGCCGCTCTGCTCCCTCCCAGGGGCCCCCGAGTGCCCTCTGTGGACGGGACGGCAGGCAGGGCAGGGGCCAGCATGGGAAGAGACCCCTTTGACTCATTTTCCTAAAGGCCAAACCCATTAAGAAGTCAAAAGAACTTTAAAAGAGAAGGGAAGTGATACTGATGGAAAATGAAAAGAGGAAGAGAGAAGGGTTTTAAAAGATGGACAAGAGATGTTTCTATTCCAGGCCATTCTGGGGCCAGAGCTGGGCTGACGCCAGACGCTGCCATGGGCTCAGGAGGGGGCCGGGTTTGGGAAGGGAAGGAAAACACTTACAAGGTGCCTGGTAGGTGCTGGGCCTTATAGGTGGTCAGACAGAAGCTGGCAGGAGGGCAGATAAACACACAGAGCAGAATGTGAAACGCCCCCACGGGGAGCTCAGTGGGAGGGGCTGTTCCCTTTAAACCTGGGCAGCTCGGGAAACTAGAGGCTGGAGCACTGATCAGAACAGCCTCATGTGTCCTCCCCAGTATGGACATGAGGAACGACCCGCCCCCAGGTTATCCAGGGAGTGAGCAACACAGGCTGACACAGAACTACAAACAGATCAAAAACTTTCCCCCCAAATCGCTGCTGAAAGCCCAGACTTCTGTGCCGCTTTGTCTGGGGAGGAAACCCAGTCACTGTGATTCCTGGTCTCATTTCCAAGTTTAATCCCAAAGACTCACAAACCCAAACTCAAAGCAGGAAGAAAAACAAAGCATGCATAAGCAGGCTGGAGTCCTCTTGCCTGACCTGAAGGGAGCCCAGGTCCAGGGACCCGCAGCTCCGCCCCCTCGGGGAGGGTTCTTTGTACGAAGGCAGCGGCCCCATTAGAAGTGAGTTGCAGGGGACACCGCGTTGGAGAACCAGACGCTCACAAGAGGCAAACCCTGGCAAACTCTCTGCTTCTGCGGCTCGAACAAGGCCGCAGGCTCCTCAGCACTGAATTTGAACGAGCCAATGGTGTCCCAACAGCTGAAACAGGAAGCCAGATAAACGGCACTGCCGCGGGGATGCGTGGCCCGGACGAGGCGCCGGCTGCGCCCCAGGATCTCTTAACAAAGTCCCCTGACTCCCCCAGGCCGAGTGAGGTTCCTCAGTTGCGCTGGGGCGAGGAGCCCGTCTGCCGGGCGGGGGTCACTCCTGCACCCCGCCCCTCCGCCTCCCCTCTGGGCCCGAGCAGACCCGTCCGGCTCCTTATCCTCGCCCAGTCTCCGTGGCTATGAGCACAGAAGGGGACCACAGGGACCACACACCCTTAGGTGGGCTTTGAGTCCGGCGGCTCCGGGAAGCCATCTCAGGCGCGCGCCAAGGCCGGCCTCCGAGGACTGGCCCGAGGGCACTTCTCTGCGCATCCCGGAGCCAGGGAACGCTTTCTGGAACAGCCGCCAAGGTCACCTGCCCGGCTGTTCACCGCGCTCTGCTGGGATGGAAGAGGATGTCGGCAGGGTGCGTGTGTGTGTGTGTGTGTGTGTGTGTGTGTGTGTGTGTGCCTGTGTGTGTAGTAACATAGCGCCCGGTATCTCTGATCGTAGGATCTCAACATCCTTTCAACTACACCACAAGGGAAAGAAAACGCGGCCCAGACGGGGTGGGCCGGGACGGCCCCCGACCAGCCGACTCCTGCACAGACGCGCAGCCCCGCGGGGACCTTCCCGGGTGCTTGTTCCAGCTTCTTTCCCGCTCCCCGCGCGCAGCCTCCCGCGGGCGCAAGACCACCTCCCGGGACTCGTGCCCAGCCCCACAGGACCCCCGGCCCCGCCCGGTCCCCGCGCCGGCCACTCACCCGCGCGCCTGCGCCCCGGGGCCCGGGCTCCGCGCCGCCGCCGCGCACAGCTGCGCATCGGGACCGCGCCGCAAGAAAGTTCTCGGGCTCCCGCGCCGGGTCGAGCCCCGTGGAGTCTCGGCGTCCACGCTCCGGCCGCGGGTGGCACTAGGGCAGCCGCCGGCGCCGGGCCCATGACGCGGAGAGAGGCAGCATCCCGAACAAAGTGCGTCCCCGGCCGGGCGCGGGGCGGAGCCTGCTGACCCGCTGCCCCGGGCACACGCCGGCTGCCTCCCCGGGCCAGGGGCGGAGGCTGCGCCGCCGAGCGCCCGCTCCCCCCCGCGCTGTGCCAGTCGAACCCACAGAGGGGCGGAGGCGCCGGGGCCTTCCAGACTTTGTCATTGGAAAGCTATTCCCGTAACCCTTTCCTGCCTTCGCCTTCCGTCCCGCCTCCGCGGCCGCAGAAAGGCGGAGCTGGGTGGGGGGCAGGAAGCCTCCGCACAATCGGGCCTTTCCTAGGCCGGGGTACCCGCCGCCCCCGCCCCGCGCGCCCTCGGGCTGCGGCCGTCCCGCCGTCAGCCGTCCGGAGGCGCCGGGACAGATGGGTCGCCCCCCGCCCTTCCCCCGGGGCCCCCTTCCTTCCTCTCTGCCCCTAGGTCTGGCGTGGGACGCGGGGGCAGAGGGGCGGGGAGACTCAAGCAGGGCCTGGCAAGTAGCTGTGCTCAGTGAAACTCCCGCCTGGACTCCATCCCACCTCCTGACCCTGGCCTGTCCCGCCTCCTTCTAGGGCCTGGGACGGGGAGGAGGGCAGGAAGGGGAAAGGAAACGAGTGGACCCTCAGACCGGCTGGAGTAGGGGCCAGGCCGCGTGCCTCCCGGGAGGCTCGCGGAGGTCAGGTGGCCTCAGCTTCTGGAGCCTCTGGCCCCTGAGAAAGGCAGCTGTGGGATCAAGGAGCCAGCAGCCTGGGACCAGAGGCGGCCAGCTCCAAAGAACAGGCAGATTGACATTGTCAGGGGCCAGGTCCCTGGGAGGTCCCCGAACGTCCGCCTGCAACATCCGCTGAGGGCAGAGGGTCAGCAGAGTTCTGCCCAGCCACGGCCAGCCAGTCACTCGGGTCACAGTGGCTGAGCACACAGAGGGTGATAAAGGCGCAGGAGGCGGTGGGCTGCCTGTGACATCGAGGAAGCTCTAAACTGATCAGAGAAAACGATTGTGATGTCTTTTTTGCCTATGAAAGAATGAGTTGTCTGTTCTGGTGGGGAGAGGGACAGAGAGACTGTCCCAGAGGGACACACAGGCGAGTCCTTGCCCTGAGGATGTAATGGCTGAGTGGATGTAAAGGCAGAGTGCCCGGCTCAAGTCCGTCTGCTCCTCACCAGCCATGGGAACCTGAACGGATTCTTTCTGACCATTTTGGTTTCTTCATCTGTCAGATGGGGTAATAACAGTTGCCATCTCGTCCAGTTGTTGGGAGGATTAAGCATGATAATCTAGGCGGCACATGCAGAATAGTACCTGGCACTGCTTGGGAAGCCTTGGTGTTTCTTTGACCTCTCAGTCCTGCAAGCCTGCATCCAGTTGGGCATTCAGTGATGGGCTAACTGGCATCTCTTGCTTTTCACAGGTCCCCCGGCCTGCAAAGGGGAGCCTGGTTCTTTTAGAAGAAGCACTGTCCTGTCTCAAAGGCTCACAGGATAGGCTGGCTGAGCTCCTTGCCTCTGAGGCCTGGGGACCAAGGACCACACAGCAGACCCTGAGCGGCCCTCTAGTTCACCCTGAGGACGCACTCGGCCCCGCCCACACTGGTCTGTCAGGAAGATGCTGTTCCCAGGGTGCTGAATGGGGGAGAAGGCAAAAGCCCTGGTTTCCTGAGGATGAAGTCTCTTCCCTTGTGGGGTCAATATTTCCCTCCCATTTGTGAGTGGCTGATCATACCAGTCCCCAGCCCTGCTCTCCATGTCCTGGTGTGGACCTTCGACGGTGAAGCACGTGGACAGACGGGAGCAGGGAGGAGCGGACCAAGCCTGAGTTGCTGCGGGGCGGAAGCTATGTGAGCCCAGTTGGTGGGACAGGGCCGCGTGTGAGGAGCCACAGGGCCATGGATGCAGCCTCGTCTGGGTGGGCAGCGAGATGGCGGGACAGGGCCGCGTGTGGGGAGCCACGGGACCATGGATGCAGCCTCGTCTGGGTGGGCAGCGAGATGGCGGGACAGGGCCGCGTGTGGGGAGCCACGGGACCATGGATGCAGCCTCATCTGGGTGGGCAGCGAGATCCCGCCCTGCCCAGGAGAGGCCTTTGCCAAGCGCCTGCCTTGTGAGCACTTCTCCTCCAAACCCCATGATGACTCAGTTGCTCTGAATCAAGCAAATGGATTTTCCTTAAATATGAAAATCAATAAGAAGAAAAGCAAGGGCCTGGCTGCCGGGAGAGGAGGCTGAGGGGAGTGGAGTGGTGCCTGGTGGAGTGGCTTGCCACGAGAGAGACAGTGGGATTCAGGCTCAGCACCACCCCTCCCCCACCCCAGGAGTCCTCCAAACGCTACTGACCTCCCCGAGACTCCTTAAGCCCCACAGCTGCCCTGGCCCCTTCCTCCATCCAGCTTAGGGCTGATCTGAATCAGGGCAGGAGATTGTTAACAAGAGGATTAACGTCAATGTGACAAATGGGTTTTAAAAAGTCAGCCCAGCAGCCTGTTGTCACCCCCACAGCCTCAGAGTGGCTTGAGAGGCACTTGCAGGTCCGGCCTGATTTCCTGCGGCCCCGCCTGCCTCCTGCCCCCTGAGCCCTGAGGACTGATGCTCACTGGTGTTACATCTGGGACCCCAGGGGTTTGCAGGGCCAGAGCGCCCACACCCAGCGTGGTCCGCGAGGCCTGCTGTACCTTGTTAGGCGTGCAGGGCGGTCTGCAGGGCAGGGAAGCACAGTGCGTGCCTTTATTCCTTGAGCACGGGATCAACGGCGTCACAGTGACTCTCTGGCTTCCTCCTCAGAAGGACAGTGGAAAAATACCGGGCATCAGAGGACTGAGTCCACATTCAGCCAGCCCTTGCCAGAACCTCTGTGTGCTCATCGGTGAGCAGGTGACACCGGGGGACCCCGCCCCCAGCAGGGCCTGGGTGGGTGTTCAGTGAGAGAGCGGAAGGGAGACGGTGGGTCCCACGGGCCAAGTACATACAGGAGACACGTGGGTGTCAGACAGAAAACACGTCTGACGCCGTCCCCACCCCCCAACCCGCCTGTGTGCTCCGTGCTCAGACTGACCGTCTGCTAACAAGCCCTGTCCTCTCCGGCCTGACCTGTGAGGTAGGGGGGAGGCGTCACGCCCGTGGGTGGGGGCACGTGGGTGTGGCTGGTGTGCCCTCAGTGGCCACCCAGCCTCAGGCCCAGTGTCGATGGTCTGAGCTCCTGGGGTCCTGAGAGTGCCTGCGGGAAGATGCTGCTCTCCATCCCAGGAAGTGAGCTATGTCCCCCGTCTGCCCAGATGGCTTCTCCAGATGCCGGGAGGAGAGGGCCTGCGGGCATGAATGGGCTGGGCACGGAGGCGGTCCCCTCTCGGGCGCCCGGCTCTGGCTGGAGCCGATCTGAGACGGTCATCACAGTCCAGGCCTCAGAGCTCTGCTGGGGGCAGCCGCTGCCCTGAGACCGTAACAGGGCTCTCATCTTCGTCTCTGTTTTACACGTGAAGAAACTGAGGCCGCGGTCTTGCCCGAGTCCTCCAGCCAGCTGGCGCTGGAGGTGGACTCGCAGGCGGGCAGCCCGGGGCTCAGCCCACGCTCCCGGCTCGTGGGCGCAGAGCGAGGGGGCGGGGCGGCCGCGCTCTGCGACCCCCCCCCGCCCCCCCCCCCCGCCCCGGCTGCAAACGCTTCCTTCTTTCTCTCTGCTCCTGCGGCTTTGTGGGGTGTAGCTGACATACTGAAAGTTCACCCCGTCAGCTTGCGGGTCCATGGCTTGTGCTGTGTCTGCAGAGGTGTGCAGCCGTGACCACAGTGGGCTCTAGAACGCGTCCGCCCCTGGACACTTCCTCTTTCCGTTGCTTTAATGAGCCTCAACTCCCTTGTCTGTGACATGGAAAGAGCGGTGCCTGCCTCAGGCCTGTTTCGAGCGTGAAATGGGTAGCTGAGTCAGTTTTTACCATGCCAGCCCCTTAGCGTCACCTTTGTGCAGATCTGGCGTGGCCTGGGAGAATGTCAGACCTCATTCTCTGCTTCAGCAGAGGTGGAAACTGGGGTCCCAGGAAGTCCAGCTGTGCACCACTCGGGACCCGGAGCAGCTGAGCCGGAGGGCTGGACTCGAACTCGGGGCTCTCGGGTGGCGGTTCGTGCACCTCACTTCCCACAGGACCCTCACCTGAGGCTCGGGGCGATGTTGCCAGCACCCCCGCTCTTTGTGGGGACCCCCTCGGAAATGCTTACCGGCAGGCACGGACCACGGGAGTTTGCTGCTGCTGGAGGCAGAAGGCCCAGGACTCTGGCCTTGGAGCAGAGAGCGCAGTTTCGGAAAGCTGGACACGGACTCCAGGGACAGGGCCCAAGGTGGCAGTCGCGGCAGGAATGTCCGTGGTCAGGACAGAGGACGCGTGGACTCAGAGCATCCACGGGCTGGCCAGCTTCGTGGGCAGAAGACCTGTGTGGTCACACAGACCCCACACCGAGGAGGATCCGTGTGCACTTTAATGCTTTGCTGTTGCCATCTTCAAATTCCTAACAAGTTTTAAACACGGGATCCCACATTTTTTTCACACAAACCCCTGAAAATTGTGTAGTCAGTTTTGCCCATGTGACAGACAGCAGAGCCCAAGCTAGACTCTCAAGACCTCAGTAAGATACAGCGTTTCTCCACCCGGAACTTGCACAGGAGCTAGTAGCCTACACGACACCATTGCAGGGTCTTATTGCTCTGCATTAACAGAAATAAAATTTGCAAAACAATTTGCACACTGTGATCCAAGTTATGGCAAAAGATGCCCCACAAAACCATGTATTTCTATGAGCACTGTACTAATACCTGTATGAAATGTTTTCAGAGAGCTCTGGAAAGTCTCCAAACTGTAGCAGTGGTTCCTGCTGGAAGAGAGTCACCCAGGGGCTTATTAATTCTTCCCGTATGTTTGTGTTGCTGGGGTTGTTTTTACAAGGAGAGCGTATCCAGGTATTACTTACGTGATGACGAGTAAGGTGGTAAGATGCCCTTAATATATCAGTAATTATTCTTAACACATTAAGACGTGTCTTGGCATTCCCTGGCAGACCAGTGGTTAGAACTCCGTGGTCTCACTGCCAGGGGCCTGGGTTCAGTCCCTGGTCAGGGAACTGAGGTCCCACAAGTCATACGATGAGGTCAGAACACAAGTGTCTTAAGAGGGAAGAGAAGGAGCACTGAGGTGTGCGGAAGGCAGAGGATAGAAAGATTCAGATGCATCAGGGCTGCGGGAGGGGGCTGGATGGGAGGAGGCGGGAGCTGGCTTGGGAGCTGTCACCCACAGGGTGGGCTGGCCGTGGCCCCTGAGGATTTGGAGGCCACGGGGACCCCTCTGGCAGCGATAGGGTGTGTTGGGGCGTGAGTTGCCAAATGAACCTGGTGATGACTTTGAGAGGTAACTCTGGCTACGGTGAGCAGAGATGGAGGGTGGGGGCAGGAGGGAATTCGCTCCCCAGGAGGAGGGGATGGGCCCCAGGGTGGGATGTACCCGGAAATGGGAGGGTTCAGGCCCGTCCTCTAGGGAGAGAGTACAAGCTGTGTAGTTTGTGTGTGTGTGTGTGTGTGTGTGTGTGTGTGTTGGTCATTCAATCATGTCTGACTCTTTGCAGCCACATGGACTGCAGTCCACCTGGCTCCTCTGTCCTTGGGGTTCTCCAGGCAAGAATTCTGGAGTGGGTTGCCATGCCCTTCTTCAGAGAATCTTCCCGATTCAGGGATCGAACCCAGGTCTCCTGCTCTGCAGGCAGATTCTTCATTGTCTGAGCTGCCAGGGAAGCCCCATGGAGTCAACGGCTGCAGTCAGGTCACCGCATCCTGATTGTACGATGTGACCACGACCGGCGTCTGTCCCCTGGGAGACAGGGGCTCTTGACAATACACACGTGGCAGGGTTGTTGGGCAGATTTGATGAGATGATGTTGGTGAGACATTGGACCCAGCACCTGGCTCACACCAGGAGCCCCGAATATCCCCCTGCACTTTAACTGCCTGCAGTTTGAAGCACGGATATGATGAGAGGTCATGTGCATGTATGGAGAGCCTTCTTTCCAGGACTTCCCTGCAGGAGCTGCATCCAGCCCGCAGAGGCTGGGCCAAGCCGCCCTCCCCTGCCAGGGAGGAGGCAGCAGTCACTGCAGCCAGAGGGCTGGGCAGAGATGGGAGGACAGGGCTCTGGCCCCGGGGCTGCAGGGGGGTCCCTCCCTGGGGTGCCTGGAGGAGGGTCTCTGTGAGTGCTGACCCTGGTCCCCCACATTTGGGGCGTCCCCCCGGCTTGGGGTGGCGCGTGTGCTTGCTGGCGGCTGCGGCTGCCCCTCCCTGGTTACAGACGTGGCCTGCGGCAGCCGGAATGCCCGCTGGCCCGCACCTGCCACCCGGGTCAGCTGCTCTTCTCCTGGGAGGGCAGGCCAGCGTCTTCCTCTGCAGGCGAGAAGGCATGGCGTCTGCCTGTCCGGCATGTAGAGGCTGCCTGGAGGGGACTGGGCCTGCATCTGGCACAGACTGAGCCTGCGTCCAGCCCTGCAGCTGTCCCATGGGGGCTTCTGGTTCTCTGCGCACTCCCACCCCGGTGTGGGGAGGCCAGGGGTCATCCCGGAGGCAGGGGCAGGCTGGAGCAGCAGTGTGGGGTGGAGCAGAGGCCACCGGAGCCGGGAGAGAGCGGGCCGTGGGGTGGGTTGGGGGGTGAGTCTGCAAACAAGGGATGAGCTGGCTGCGTGGCTCGTCTGCAGAGACCTCTGCGGGGGGTGCCAGGCGGAGGGCCCCCTTTCCAGCTGAGGGGGCGGGGTGGAGCTCGGTGGCTTCCTGAGACTCCTTGGAGAGCTGGGCACCCACCCAGCCAGGAACTCGAGGTCCCTGGGAAAACCTCAACAGGACGTTCTCTCTCTCCTCCTCTCTCTCTCTCTTTCTCTCTCTCTCTTTCTCACACACACACACACATGCACGGTATTGCATGTGTCAATCCACGTGAAAACGTCCTAGAAGAGAACTGGGCGGTGAATCAGCGGGGCCGCAGTCTGGATCACACACCCACCCCACCCACCAGGGAGGGGAGCCTCGAGCTGGCGAGGTCCCCACAGGAAGCTCCCCGTCAACCCCAACCCGCTGGGACCCACAGCCAGGGAGGCGGTGGCCCCAGCCGGCTGTGGGACACTGCTGACCCCTGCCGGCCGCCGGACCCGAGTGTGGGCCCGGCCAGGCGTTTAGGAGGGGTGGGAAGAGACAGCCCGGCTCAGGACCCGCTGGGTTCCTCGAATGAGGCCAAGGAGGAATCAGAATAAAACCCAGACTGAGCTTCTGGGAGGAGGGCTGCTGGCGTGTCCTCCAGCCTCCATGGCCTGGTCAGCTCCCAGCTGCCCAAGAAACCATCAGCAACACTCCACCAGCCAAGTTCAGCTACTTAACCGGAAAGAAAAGGAAAAATTGAACTTTGAGAAAGAGTCTCTGCAGGTCTGCTGCGTCCCTTGGACCTGGGCTGACATGGGGTGATTAAGGCTGTGCTCTCCTCTTCCATGAGAGGGTTTCATGTTACGCTTTGGAAAACCACTACCAAGAAAGCTGACATCTGGAGAATCTGCCTGTGGTTAGATGTTTAAAAATCATTTTGTGTACCCTAGGGATGCAATTTCCAGGATCTTTACTGGAATGTTCCCAGGGATCAAAGAAGCACCAGACTCCAATGGGTCCAACAGTTCTGGTGGAAGCCACCGGGAGAAGTGAGGCCACGCCTCCCTGACTCCCTTCTTCTACCCCGCCCCACCCTCACCGGGAGAAGTGAGGCCACGCCTCCCTGACTCCCTTCTTCTACCCCGCCCCACCCTCACCGGGAGAAGTGAGGCCACGCCTCCCTGACTCCCTTCTTCTACCCCGCCCCACCCTCACCGGGAGAAGTGAGGCCACGCCTCCCTGACTCCCTTCTTCTACCCCGCCCCACCCTCACCGGGAGAAGTGAGGCCACGCCTCCCTGACTCCCTTCTTCTACCCCGCCCCACCCTCTCCGGGAGAAGTGAGGCCACGCCTCCCTGACTCCCTTCTTCTACCCCGCCCCACCCTCACCGGGATAAGTGAGGCCACGCCTCCCTGACTCCCTTCTTCTACCCCGCCCCACCCTCACCGGGAGAAGTGAGGCCACGCCTCCCTGACTCCCTTCTACCCCGCCCCCACCCTCACCGGGAGAAGTGAGGCCACGCCTCCCTGACTCCCTTCTTCTACCCCGCCCCCACCCTCACCGGGAGAAGTGAGGCCACGCCTCCCTGACTCCCTTCTTCTACCCCGCCCCACCCTCACCGGGAGAAGTGAGGCCACGCCTCCCTGACTCCCTTCTTCTACCCCGCCCCACCCTCACCGGGAGAAGTGAGGCCACGCCTCCCTGACTCCCTTCTACCCCGCCCCCACCCTCACCGGGAGAAGTGAGGCCACGCCTCCCTGACTCCCTTCTTCTACCCCGCCCCCACCCTCACCGGGAGAAGTGAGGCCACGCCTCCCTGACTCCCTTCTTCTACCCCGCCCCACCCTCACCGGGAGAAGTGAGGCCACGCCTCCCTGACTCCCTTCTACCCCGCCCCCACCCTCGCACAGATCAGACCTCCCTCCGCTGCACAGCTAGCCTCCTCAGGGTGCACACTCCCCCAGCCACTGCCATCACCAGCGGGTGTGCTCTGCACGTGCCACTGAGCCGCCCCTGCGAAGCGATCGTGGCCTCCTGGGAGCTGAGTCTTGTGTATGCTGCCCAGCTCTCATTCTGCTTGACTGCTATTGCATCTGACGTCTTAACACCACTGGCCATTTATTTATTTACAATTTTATATGAAATATTTTAGACATGCTAAAGGTATGGAAAATAACACAGCAAGCATACCTGTTGCATTCATCAGAGTTCTGCACACAAACGGAACCGACAGGATATCCATTCACTCATTATTCATTTACCAATCGCAAAGAGCCAGCTCAGGCAGTTATGACAGCTGACTCGTAAAAGGGGGCTGGCGGCCTGCAGACCTAGGGCAACCAATGGTTTACTTCCAGTCTGAGTCTCAAGGCCTGAGAACCAGGCAAGCTTCTGGTGTAGTTCTAGTCGGAAGGCCACCAGGCTTGATGACCCTGGAGAAGCTGATGTCCCAGTTTGAAGGCAGTGAAACAAGAGGGAGGCTCTCTTATGCAAGGGAGGGTCAGCCAGAGGCCGAGAGGAACAACCCCATGTCCAAGGAGTGGCGGCTGCGCGAAGGCAGGAGGGCCGAGAGGAGCTACTCCACGTTCAAGGTCAGGAGGGGTGGCCCTGAGAAGATACCCCTCATCCAAGGGAGGGAGCAGCAGCTGTGCTTTGCTGGAGCAGCCATGAAGAGATATCCCATGTCCAAGGTAAGAGAAACCCAAGTGAGATGGTAGGTATGAGAGGGCATCAGAGGGCAGACACACTGAAACCAGAATCACAGAAAACTAGCCAATCTGATCACACAGACCACAGCCTTGTCTAACTCAATGAAACTCAGCCATGCCGTGTGGGGCCACCCAAGACACACAGGTCATGGTGGAGAGGTCTGACAGAATGTGGTCCACTGGAGAAGGGAATGGCAAACCACTTCAGTATTCTTGCCTTGAGAACCCCATGAACAGTATGAAAAGGCAAAATGATAGGACACTGAAAGAGGGACTCCCCAGGTCAGTAGGTGCCCAATATGCTACTGGAGATCAGTGGAGAAATAACTCCAGAAAGAATGACGAGATGGAACGAAAGCAAAAACAATACCCAGTTGTGGATGTGACTGGTGATAGAAGCAAGGTCCTATGCTGTAAAGAGCAATATTGCATAGGAACCTGGAATGTCAGGTCCATGAATCAAGGCAAATTGGAAGTGGTCAAACAGGAGATGGCAAGAGTGAATGTCGACATTCTAGGAATCAGCGAACTGAAATGGACTGGAATGGGTGAATTTAGCTCAGATGACCATTATATCTACTACTGCAGGCAGGAATCCCTCAGAAGAAATGGAGTAGCCATTGTAGTCAACAAGAGTCCGAAATGCACTACTTGGATGCAACCTCAAAAATGACAGAATGATCTCTGTTCGTTTCCAAGGCAAACCATTCAGTATCATGGTGATCCAAGCCTATGTCCCAACCAGTAACGCTGAAGAAGCTGAAGTTGAATGGTTCTATGAAGACCTACAAAGACCTTTTAGAACTAACACCCAAAAAAGATGTCCTTTTCATTATAGGGGACTGGAATGCAAAAGTAAGAAGTTAAGCAACACCTGGAGTAACGGGCAAATTTGACCTTGGAATACAGAATAAAGCAGGGCAAAGACTAATAGAGTTTTGCCAAGAGAACACACTGGTCATAGCAAACACCTTCTCCCAACAACACAAGAGAAGATTCTATACATGGACATCACCAGATGGCCAACACCGAAATCAGATTGATTATATTCTTTGCAGCCAAAGATGGAGAAGCTCTATACAGTCAGCAAAAACAAGACCAGGAGCTGACTGTGGCTCAGACCATGAACTCCTTATTGCCAAATTCAGACTGAAATTGAAGAAAGTAGGGAAAACCACTAGACCATTCAGGTATGACCTAAATCAAATCCCTTATGATTATACAGTGGAAGTGAGAAATAGATTTAAGGGGCTAGATCTGATAGACAGAGTGCTTGATGAACTATGGACGGAGGTTCATGACATTGTACAGGAGACAGGGATCAAGACCATCCCCATGGAAAAGAAATGCAAAAAAGCAAAATGGCTGTCTGAGGAGGACTTACAAATAGCTGTGAAAATAAGAGAAATGAAAAGCAATGGAGAATAGGAAAGATATTCCCATTTGAATGCAGATTTCCAAAGAATACCAAGGAGAGATAAGAAAGCCTTCCTCAGCGATCAATGGAAAGAAATAGAGGAAAACAACAGAATGGGAAAGACTAGAGATCTCAAATTAGAGATACCAAGGGAACATTTCATGCAAAGATGGACTCGATAAAGGACAGAAATGGTATGGACCTAACAGAAGCAGAAGATACTAAGAAGAGGTGGCAAGAATACACAGAAGAACTGTACAAAAAAGATCTTCACGACCAAGATAATCATGATGGTGTGATCACTCACCTAGAGCCAGACATCCTGGAATGTGAAGTCAAGTGGGCCTTAGAAAGCATCACTACGAAAAAAGCTAGTGGAGGTGATGGAATTCCAGTTGAGCTATTTCAAATCCTGAAAGATGATGCTGTGAAAGTGCTGCACTCAATATGTCAGCAAATTTGGAAAACATGTGGATCACAATAAACTGTGGAAAATTCTGAAAGAGATGGGAATACCAGACCACCTGACCTGCCTCTTGAGAAATCTGTATGCAGGTCAGGAAGAAACAGTTAGAACTGGACATGGAACAACAGACTGGTTCCAAATAGGAAAAGGAGTAGTCAAGGCTGTATATTGTCACCCTGCTTAATTTAACTTATATGCAGAGTACATCATGAGAAACGCTGGGCTGGAAGAAGCACAAGCTGGAATCAAGATTGCCAGGAAAAATATCAATAACCTCAGATATGCAGATGATACCACCCTTATGGCAGAAAGTGAAGAGGCACTAAAAAGCCTCTTGATGAAAGTGAAAGAGGAGAGTGAAAAAGTTGGCTTAAAGTTCAACATTCAGAAAACTAAGATCATGGCATCTGGTCCCATCATTTCATGGGAAATAGATGGGGAAACAGTGTCAGACTTTATTTTTCTGGGCTCCAAAATCACTGCAGATGGTGATTGCAGCCATGAAATTAAAAGACGCTTACTCCTTGCAAGGAAAGTTATGACTGACCTAGATAGCATATTAGAAAGCAGAGATATTATTTTGCCAACAAAGGTCTGTCTAGTCAAGGCTATGGTTTTTCCAGTGGTCATGTATGGATGTGAGAGTTGGACTGTGAAGAAAGCTGAGCACTGAAGATGATGCTTTTGAACTGTGGTGCTGGAGAAGACTCCTGTGAGTCCCTTGGACTGCAAGGAGATACAACCAGTCTATCCTAAAGGAGACCAGTCCTGGGTGTTCATTGGAAGGACTGATGCTGAGGCTGAAACTGCAATACTTTGGCCACCTCATACGAAGAGTTGACTCATTGGAAAAGACCCTGATGCTGGGAGGGATTGGGGGCAGGAGGAGATGGGGACGACAGAGGATGAGATGGCTGGATGGCATCACCAACTCAATGGACATGAGTTTGGGTGAACTCCGGGTGTTGGTGATGGACAGGGAGGCCTGGCATGCTGCGATTCATGGGGTTGCAAAGAGTTGGACACGACTGAGTGACTGAACTAAACTGAGCCTTGACTGAACGGAAGAGGCCCACCCACATCATGGAGGGCAATTTGGTTGACTCAGTCTACTAATCTAAATGTTAATCTCGTCGAAAAACACCCAGAGGGCCTTCCCCAGAGCAGACACAGTTCTGTCCCCAAAGAGGGAAGTGGTTCAGCGATTAAGTCTCCTTGCTTCCACTGCAGGTTGATCCTGGTTAGGGAGCCAAGCTGTTGCATGCTGGGAGGTATGGCCAAAAAGTAATGAGAATTATTGAAAACAGAAGCATCCAGACTAATTTTGGCCAAGTACCTGGGCCCAGTCACGGCAACACATAAGTTCTAGTCACCACAACCGTAAGCACCATCCAGTGTAAGAAGCGAAGCAACTCAAGAACACAGTTTCAGCTCCCCCGGCTCTGCTGGTTTCTCTCTTCCCACTGCTGCTGCTAAGTCGTTCAGTCATGTCCGACTCTGTGCGACCCCATAGACGGCAGCCCACCAGGCTCCCCCGTCCCTGGGATTCTCCAGGCAAGAACACTGGAGTGGGGTGAATTTCCTTCTCCAATTCTCTTCCCACAGAGGGCCGCTGGTTTGCACTGAGCCTTAACCCTTCCTGTGCCTGTCTTCACACTTTTACCACGGTACGTGCTATGCACGCATACACTATCGTAATTCTGGACGAGTCATGGATGTTTCCAGAAGTCCCCTGGCTCTCCTGGACTGACCAGATCAAGTGTGACTAGGAAACCAGCAGAGATTTTTATTATTTTTATTATTATTTTAATATTATTTAATATTATTATTTAACTAATAATATATTTTATTATTATTTAACTCTGTTCTTCCCTCCTTTTTTTCCTTTTTTTCTTTCCTTTATTCACTTAACTCTGATAGGATACTCACCCAGGCGTCAGGCACGCGGAATTTGACCAAGACACAATTCTGTCCCCAAAGAGGGCTGCTCCTGCTCTGTGTGACACCCGCAGGGGGCTTCTGAGTGATCGCAGTCTCACCTCTCTCCATGCGCCTGCTGCTTGCTTCCTGCTCTGAGCCAGCTGCTCACAGGGCCCCGGCCGGGCCGAGGCTCTGGCCCTTCTTGGCCACTGGCTGTGGCAACACCGCCCAGTTCTTCCCTCTGAGAGTCCATCTCGGCAGAAGCTCACCCGACAGGTCCCCCCAGAGACCACTGTTCCCTTGCCTTGGTGGACAGCTGGGCATGGTCACAGCCCCCCGGGGACCCCTGGGAGTGCAGCCTGCAATGGTCCTTTTTGGAGGCTCCTCTGCAGTGAAATGGTTTGGCCAGTCTTAGTGAGGATGGCTGAGTGGATACTTTTTTCTTTCTTTTTTAAGAGCTGTTTTTTTAAACAATTTTTATTTATCTACTTACGGATGCGCTGGGTCTTCGCTGCTGCTCTTTCAGGTGTGTCAGGTGTCTCGTGGAGCTGGCTTCCCTTGTGGAACCCGGCCTCCAGGAGCTTGGGCTTCAGGCTTCCGTGGTTACACAGGCTTTGAGCACAGGCTCAGTCATTACGGCACTCAGGCTTAGCTGCCCTGCAGCATGTGGAATCTTCCCAGACCAGGGGTCGAACCCATGTCTCCAGCGTCGGCGGGCGGATTCTTAACCACTGAGCCACCAGGAAAATCCTCGGTGGATACCTTTAAACCCTCATGTTTCCTCTTAGCAACACCCCATGTATAAAAGCTGATTTCTTCCCCAGGAAATACGTCCCTGAAGGCAGTTACTGAAGGGACCCACCTGGAGTAACCTACCTGCCTCTGGAAATGGTCTTTTCCCAAAAGAGCTGCAACAGTATTTCTCTGCCCCCCACACGCTCTTCTAGAACCTCCCCATGTGCACAGAAAGAGGGTGCGGTCTGTGTCCACTTCCCCTGAAGCTGGCTCAGGCTCCATGACCGCAGCAGAGCTCAGGGAGGTCCTGCTCTGCACCTCCTGAGGCTGGTTTGCAAAAGACCAGGCACTCCCTCCTGGCACGCTTGCCCTCGCGGCCTAGCCCAGGGAGCTTGCTCGTGGGGTTCCCGCTAAGAGTCCCAGCCACCAGCCGCCGCCAGCCCTGTGGGCAAGGAAGTCCTGTGATAACTCTGGCCGGCCGTCATCACTAGACAACTCTGGTCGTCTCCGTGACAACTGTCTTGCATCACTGGTGTGGTCTGAGCAGGAACTATCCTGCTGAACCCATAACCCCAGAAAAATGGAGTGAGGAACGTGGAGAGAAAGATGAGTGTCTGCTGTGGGTCTAAGCCACTGGGCTTGGGGCGGCTCCTTTTGCAGCCGTGGGTAGGCGGGAGTCCGTCGTTTCCACATGGCCCTGCGCGTCCCTCCTGAGACCCTGCTGTTCTGCACTGTCTGCCTTGCACCCACCCGTCCGGGGAAGCCGGGCTTGGCACACCGTGGGCGCTGCTGGGAGGATGGGGCTCCTGGGCCTAACAAGCTTGCACTACTCCAAAGGCCTTCTCTCCCACCAAGGGCCCAGGGCTTTGGGTTTCTCTGCTAGGAACCCAGGGTGTCTCAAGTGAGAGTCGTAAGAATTTAAGTATCAAACGATCCCGGTGAAAAAAGGATGAAGGTCGCTGAGACCCCGAGGCCCCTGAGGGTGTGATTCACAAGCCCACCAGAAGGGGGCAGCCGTGCTCACAGTTCTTGTGCAAATGGAAACTTTTCGGTGCTGGAGTTTCTAAAACATAAAATACCTCAATAGAAAAGAAGTAAAGCCGAGCACATCTCCAGGCAAGGCGCATGTGAGTTACAAAGGAGACGGAGCCTGCCTTTGCGGCTGTCCGACAGCCGAGTAAACGCTCTCTTTGGATCGTCTGATCGTTTCTTCCGCCTGAGCCTCACTGATCAACCCTGATGGATCAGAGGCAGTGGAGCTCTTGCCTAAAACTGCTCACCCCTCTGCTGGCTGGCCAGGCGACCAGAGATGCTTGGAGGGTCTTGGACAGGAGAACCGGAAAAAAGTATTAGAGAGAGAGGGAACCAGAGGGGCTAGGAGCAGAGGAGGCAGGAGGGGGCCCTCCAGGCCTCGCTGCTCCCCCGCTGCTGTCCGGCCCCCTCTCCTCTCTGCGCCCCCATTCACCGCCCACAGCGGCCTGGGTGAGCGCAGGAGGGGAAGTGGCCTCACGTGGCCTTGGGATGGGGGCGGGAAAGGAGAAGAGGTCACTTAAAAGTCATTCTGCGAGTTTCATAACATCCCCGAGCAGCAAACCGGGGCCTCTTGAGTCCCCTTCAAATCTCCCTGGAATATTCGTGTGGTTCACCGTTTAAGGGGCTTGAAGAAGGAAACACATTTCCCCGTCAAAGCCCCTGTAGGGCCCTTGTTTCTCTCCAGGTGGATGTGCCCCCATCTTGCTTCCAAACATTTTCTGCTCCTGACATTTACACGTGAACTTTCCTGCCCTTTCTTTTGCGTTCTGGCCGTCAGGCTCATTTCTCTTGCAGATCCCACGGGCTCTGGGATTCGTCCTCAGGAAACATGAAGACAGCGACAGGTCAGGAATGTGGGCCCATCCGTCCGCCCGGTGCCACAGCCTCAGCACTGCAGAGCCAGGTCCAGGTGGATCCAGGGAGATCCCGGCAGATCCAGGCAGATTCAGGTGGATCTGGGGAGATCCAGGGCTGGGAAGGACCTTAGAGCCGCCCCTAAGCCCCACACAGGGCCCGTCACAGCCCAGGGTCCTCAGAGGCCCACAGGACATACTTTCCAAGAGACGATTTCTCTTATCATAAATCATTCTCAACAACATCTTTTAATTAAACACAGGTGTTTGTGAAAGAGAATGCAAATTTTAAACAATTTTTTACCGTAAAACTGAAGACCTCAGGGCCCTGGGGTGGCCAATCCCGCCCACGTTCTGGGCACTCAGGATGGGCACATCCCTCTGTGCTGGCAGGACCACCAGGTGGGAGCCTTTGATGGCTCAGAGCTGGTCCCAGCCTTCACCTCACACATGAGGAAAACCAGGGCCTGGATCACAGCCACATGGTCAGTGAGCTGATCAATGCCCGCGGTCACTTACATGCCAAAGAGGGGGTGAATATAGTCCCGCAACCTTCAGGCCCTGGGGAGCCCAGTGGGGGAGCCACTGGAAAGGGCCCGGAGGGCACTGGTGCAGTCACTGGTGACATCAGTCACTCCCAGTTTTATTGGGTTGTGACTGACACACAGCTCGGGGTTAGGTTAAGGCGTGCAGCACCGCGGTCTGACACACACATCCTGAAATGACGATCACAATGGCTTGGTGAGCCTCCCTCACCTCATACAGATACTACATTGAAGAAATGTAAAGAACATTTTCCTTGTGATGAGAACTCTTAGGGTTTACCTTAACGACTTTCGTATGCACCATGCAAGAGTGTTAATCGCTGTGCTGCACATCCATCCCTGACCTGTTATCTTATCACCGGAAGTTTGTACCATCTGATTGCCTTCATCCAATTCTCCCTGCCTCTTGTAAGCACAAATCTGGTCTCAGTTTTTTTTATTAATATTCATGTATTTATTTAGGCTGTGTCAGGTCTTCATTTATGGCAAACGAGATCTTTAGTTGCAACATGCTAACTCTTAGCTGCGGCATGTGGGGTCTAGTTCCCCAACCAAGGATTGAACCTAGGACCTCAGCAGTGAGGCCTAGGAGACCTGACCACTAGACCGCCAGGGAAGTCCCAATGTCATTATTTTAAATCCTTGATGACGGAGCTGAGACTCACAATACAGGTTCAGCCCGGCCTCCTTCGGAGCGTCAGAGCCCTGGTCATCCGCAGGCCTTGCTCTCTCAGGTCCCTCTTGGCCGTGAAGTGGCTGTGCCTGCCCTGGGCTTGTGGTCATCACATTCATCTGCGTCTGTCCTCCTCGACCCCTCGCTCCCCGTGTGCCCGGGCAGCTCCCGGCAGACGCTCGGCCCTGCGAGGATTCACTTTCTCACTGACCCTGTGGTCTCCCCCCAGAGAAGGGTTAAATGCGGTGGGTCACTGCCCAGCCTGGGGCCGTCCTGCTGCCTCAGCTCTCTGTGAACCAGCATCGCTCCCCGCTCTCAGCAGCCATCCCAGGGGCAGGACTCAGCACACATCACCCCCCATTTACGAGGCTCTGCAAGAGCCTGCAGGAGAATCCAGGTGTGCTGGCCTTTCCCCAGACCTGTCCTAAGGCAGCTTCCCAGCACAGGTTGACTGTCTCACTGGGGAAGTCCTCCAGCAGCTTCCCCACCCAGGCAGGACAAACCCAGACCAAAGAAGGAAACGCCCTTCTGTAAAATCCTGCGAGACTCCAAAGCTGCGCTCCTCGGGATGGGGGAGCTGAAGGGATGCAGGATGCTCCCGAGAGACAGGCGCGTCTGGGCAGCGGGCCCACAGGCTCTGATGCCTCTGCTCTGCAGGGCAACACGCCTGTTGCATTGCACGCTCGGTGTGGGGTGACCAGCAGTCTCCCTGGGTTTTTCTCCTACATCGAGGTTGGGTCATATGAGAAAGGCCCAATCTGCAAGAAATCCTGGTGGGGATTTCTTGGGAGGGCCCTGTTTGTACAGAGGGCCCGGCCCAGGGAAAGATGTTCTTAGGGTAGAAAGTAAGAAAAGCTTAGACAAATATTTCATTTTCTGGACTGTAAGATTCCTGACTTAATTCCTGGGAGAGTTGATTCAGCCGCCTGGGGCTTTAAAGGACGGAGGTGAGTACTGAGGCTCTGACACCTGTCCAGGCTGGAAGACACAGCATCTGTATCTCCAGGTGACCTGGGGGAGGGGCCTGCCCCCAGTGCACCGCCCTGAGCAGAGGAGGCATCCTTTTCCAGAGACGCTGCCGCCAAGAGGGCAGCAGGGAGGGGCACACGACGCCCACCCAGTGGACACAGCACAGTGCAGTGGGCACCCAAGATCAGTGTGCCACATGCCTGCTCAGGCTGCAGTCTGTGCCAGCTGTGCCATCCAGCCTGGAGAATCAGATGGCATTCCCTTTCAACTTAGAAACGCAGTGAATGAGCTACAAAAACTACAAACACAAAGAAAGCGCTTTGTCTTTGGAGGCGCCCCAGGTCCCGGGCACACTACTGTCTCAGAATTCCATGACCCTCTGAGTCCAGACCCACAAGCCTAAAGGGCAGTGAGCCTTGGCAGCCAGAGGCTGGCAGGACCATCTGGGAGGGGATGGCACCTTCCTTGAAAGCCTGGTGCTCTCTGCTCCCCACCAGGGTCCTCCCTGCCAGGAGCCTGGGTGTTCCTTCCCTGTCCAGGCCCCGGGGGGCTGTTCCTGCACCCAGGAAAGAGCTGTGCGCCTCTGAGATGCCGCAGCAGAACCCCTGGGTGGCCCACTCACTGGCAGCTACCCCAGGGCAGCTTTCCAAGGCCCGAAAAAAAGCCCAGCGTCACCCCCACTTCTCAGAGCTGCTGTTTGGGGGGCGGAGGGGGCTCCTCGACTGGGGAAGGCCAAGGGGACAGAGCTGTTGGAGGCAGGGTGATCGTCACTGAAGGGCACTGCTGAAGGCTTGCTAAGCCTATAGGATCTCCCCTGCCCGCCACAACCCCACTTCCCTGTGGATTATACTCCTTTCACAGACTGGGACCGAGGCCTAGGGGTGGGCCGTCCAAGCCTGGGGACCAGCGGGTATGCGGAAGGGGCGGGATCAGACCTGGGAGGGGGAATGGTGCCCTAACCGGGGCGCGGCACCCCCTCCCCGTGTCCCTGACTTCCTGCTACCAGGACACCAAACACGACAACCCCCCTTCTCCTGCGGCACACGTTTATCTGGGCTCTTGGATCGTGGATCACGGATCACGTGTGTCTCCACCCTCGTCCGGCGGCCGGGACCGCTGAGAAGTTCCGGGCATAGTGAGCCGCTGCTTCCCCTGCGGCGGGGCGCACAGAGGGTCCCCGGAGCTCAGCCGGCGCGGCCCGGACCTGGGGGCGGCCCTGCGCCGTGACATCAGCCCGGGGCGGTGACATCGGCGCCGGCCTGGTGCGGTGTGCAAAGCCTGTGGGTTGGCGCGGCCCGGACACGCCCTCCCCCAGCAGAACAAAACTGCGCGCGGGCCGGCGCGCCCAGCCTCGTTTCCAGAGCCCGCCCTCTCGCCTGCCTGCCGCCTGCCACGCTCGGCCGCTGCCAGGTGAGTGCACCCCGGGCTCGGACGCCCGGCCCGCGCGCCGCCGAGCACCCAGTCCCCTACCCGCCGGAGCGCCTGCCCGCGAACTCAGGGCGCCCCTGGCCTTCCAGCCCCGCCGCCGCCTCCAGGGATGCTACAGGGAGGGTCGCAAGAAAAAGGGGCGGAGGGTGGGCGCGGGCGGAGGAGAGGGGTGAAGTGGCCGCGGTTCTCCCCTTTCGGGTCCCTCCCCCGGCGGGTCCCGCGGTGGGACAATGGGCGATTCTGCGCTTACTGACGCTCCTTGTGCGGCGGGGGATGAGGGCATCCGTGCCACCCCTCCTGCCGGGGGAACGTACATTGGGCGGGGCCCGCCTGGCACAGCTGTGCCCGGAGCGCGGGTGCGAGTTTCCCCTTTTGCGAAGGGCTAGATGAAGGTCGCCCCGCCGCCTTCACCCCTGACGCCCCGGGACTTGGCGCGGCGCGGGGACCGCCACCGAAGCCTGGAGGAAGCCAGTGTTTGCAGCCTTAGTCCCGAAGGCCGGGGGCAGTAAGGGGCGCTGTGAGCATACTTGAAGCAAGTTGCAACCCGTTACCCAACAAGCAGCGTGCAGGCAGGCGCGTCCTCGGCGCTCACAGCTGCCGAGTATGCTGCAAACGCTCGTCCCTTCCCGCCGTTGGTGATCTGATCGAGACCCCGGGCTAGACGGTAGCGGGAGTGGGTTCCGCCCCTTCCTGAAGGCCTGGGCCCCGCCCCTGCTCCTGGGCGTGGACGGGTGTGCAGCCCCTCCCAGCTGGGGGGACTTGGCCTGGGGGTCCTGTCGCAGTAGCTCCTGGAGGCCTGCGGGGCTCTGGTGGAAGCGGGGCCTCAACTTGTAGAGGTGATGCCGAGGCAGACTGACCCGGATACTCTGCCGGCCTGGACGCGGGGCTCTGCTTCTCTGGCCGCGGTCCTGGAAGGGCGGGGCCGGTTGTCTTCGCCCCCAGCCTTCCTGCCTCCCGGAAGCTGGAGAGGCGAGAGGAGCTGGCCGCCCCCTGTCATCTCAGAGAGCCCCTGGGATCCGGGCACTCCCTGGGGGTCGTGTTCCCTGCCGCCACTTACTGTCAGCCCCTGAGGGTCAAGGTGGGCTCAGGCTCGGGACCCCGGCCACCTTTTTCCAGAGAGACTGTCCTTGTGGCTGGATCCAAGCCTGCACTGCTGGCCGTCTCCCGGGGAAGGACCCGGTCCTGCAGGGAGGGAATCCGGGGCGGAGGAGGCGGAGAAGGACAAGGAAGGAGGGTTACTGCAGAGAGGGCGTGCTGGGAGGGGGAGGGGCAGCGCTGGCCCTTCAGGGTCTGGGGGTCGCTGGGGAGGAACCGTTGGCACAGGTCTGCAGGCCACACTCCCACCCCTGGGCCACCCAGCGCCTGCCCTCCTGGCCCAGGTGTCCCTTCTCTCACAGCAGACCTCTCTGCCTTGTGGTCCTGGCAGGGCCTTCCTGGCCGGGAGTGTAGTGTTGGCACCTGGTTGGCGGGCAGTAGACATTTGGTGAGTGAACGGGTAGACGTGGGCTCATAGCCGAGCTGCCCTGCTGGGCACGCGTGACCCTTGCAAACCCGTGCTGGCCCGGCGCGCCTGTGTGGCACGGAGGCCCAGGTCAGGTTTTCATTAACCGTGGGCCTCCTGGTAGAAGGCAGACTAGGGAGGCTTCTTTGAGAGGCTGCTGGAGCTGAAGTTTCTGTAAGCCGGCTTCTTGTGAGGTTGGGTTGGAGAGGACGGGGGAGTCGTGCATTGGATATATTGAGGCACCGAGGAGAATAAAGGTCGCCACTTGCCACCCTCGGACGTGTCGGCAAATAAGGAAAGAGTCACGACCCTGGGCAGGAGAGCTGGCCTTTCCCGAGAGAACAGCTGGCTGACATCTGTGCTCCCCAGCCCGGGACTGGCCTGTGTCTTTCACCGACTCGCCTGGGGCAGCCTGTGAGGTGGGGCGGAAGCTGGGGCTCAGAGGTGACCAGTGACTCACTCAGGGTCAAGGCTGCTATTGAGACCCAGGCAGACACCTTCCAGGCCTGCACCCAGCCTCCGGGTCACTCTGCCTTTCCTGTCTCTGATCAGCTCTCCAGGGACAGATCCGCCACTCCTGAGACAGACGTGCTTTACAAAGAGCTTTACAGCAGCTTACACACTGCTTAAGGGAGGACACGGCTCTGCTAGTGTGAGTGTGGAAGGAGTCGGGTTAGAACTTGCCACCACTGGGTCCTCTACGGTGTGGGGAGAGGGGAGGGCCTCCCGGAAGTTGGGGCCTGGGTCCCGGGGATGCGCTCTCACCAAGTCTGATGCGTGTTTGGATTTCAGTGTCAGGTTGGCAAGAAAGAGAAGTAGCCTGGAAAAGAGCCTTCCAGAGGAGAAGCCAGGGGCAGAGCTGGGTTGGGGTGGGCAGGGGTGGGTGCCTGCAGACCCAGTGGTCAGGGATTTGCTGGGGGCAGGAAGGGGGGAGGCGCCCACAGACCCAGTGGTCAGGAATTTCTGCGGTGACGCTGGGCTTGCACTACGCAGCTCCCCAGGAATTCGTCTGACGTCATCACCGAGTGATTCCATGTATGGTAAAGAGTGTAAATACGGAGGCAGCTTTTCTGCGGCTTCCTAGGGCCGGAGACAGCGTCTGACTCCTACGGGAGACGAGCAGACCCCCCTCTGCGGTGCTGCCTTTCTGCAGGGCCCGCGGGGGCTGCCTGACTTGTCAGCTGCAAGCAGCCTGTTTTACACAGGCTAAGGGCTCATGTGCTTTGTTTTTGCTTTTAAAAATTTAATCCAGGAAAATAATTCAGACCTTTTCAGCATGGGTAACCAACTGTTACTAAATTGACATCACTTTATCTGTTGGTTAATCTATGGGACCTTGTTATAATATCAGGCTTCCTGTAACAGTTTAAAAATGCTTAAATCCTAGCCCGCTGTTTCTACCTTTGTTGACCTTCAGATTCTGAACCCTGTGGGGAGTGCCCGGCTGGTAAAAGCATGATGGGCGCAGTCACCGCCCCGCAAGGGCCTCAGGGCCTGGGCTTGAAGAGAGAACTTAGAGCGGAGAGACAGGGAGCAGGGTGACATGGGGTTGGAGCACTGTGGGGTCCGCACAGGAGTGCTGGCGGGCTGAGTTGCCTGCAGAGTTCCAGAAACTGTGTGACGCTGAGGCCGGGCCTGCACCCCATGTCGGTCCTTGCGCCCCAGCAGTGACTGACCACACCTTTCAGGGCAGGACCATTTCCCGGACTCTGTTTCTCCAGGCACCCCTCTTTCCTTGGCTGCCCTCCGGTGTGGGGGCGGGGAAAGGCTTGAGCAGCAGGTTGGAAAGGATGACAGCTCCCGTGTGCACCTGGCCAGGTACCACCCAGCCTGGCCAGGCCTCGCCCAGCCCACCACCCGGCCCGGCGAGCCCTTCCTGGCCAGACTGTTTGGAGGGGACCTGCCCTCTGGGCCCAGGAGTTGCCCTCTGTCCCTGGGGAGCAGGAGGCTTTGGAACAGAGAAGTTTGGGATTTTCCACTGGGGACAAAGACACGGCAGGGAATGCCATCAGGTCACTGATCTGAGGAGGGGAGACCTTCCCGCAGACGCTGGCGGACAAGCTGGTTTCTTAGACTTGAACTGTGAGTGCCCTGGGCATCACCTCGGCCTGATGTTCTCACACTGCTGGCGGAACGTGAGCGTCTGTCCTCCGCAGCCCCGAGCCCGGCCAGGTCTCTGCTCCCAGGACAGAGGAGCCGCGAGCCAGTCTTCATGCTGCAGCTGGACGAGGCTGGGGGCAGCGGGCTGACCTGGGCGCTGGTCGGAAGAATCCAGTCCCGGGCTTCTAGCTTCTGGCAGCCCTGAAGGCCTTGACATTTCAGGGGAATAGCTGTCGGGGTGTTTCCAGCCATCCCACAGGAGATGAAGCCCACTGCTCAGTGGGAACTGTAGACACGGTGAGGTGGACAAACCAAACCCCCCCGGGGGGTCAGGGCTGGTGTGACCACAGGGTCGGCACCCAGAGCAGACATGGCCTGGGGCAAGGACAGCGCACGTCCAGCCCGGGGGTGCCTCAGGAGCGCGACCCACGGCGCGCCAGGCCTTGGGCCGCTGCTCTCATTTCCCCCCGACCCTCAGAATGAGACTCGGAGTCAGCGGATGGCCTGACCTAGGGAGGAGCACACAAGCGCAGAAGGGAGCCTGACCTTTCGGCTGGGAAGAAATGGGTCCAGATCCCCTTTCCTGAACTCTGCACTGCCTGGACCCCTCCCCGCTTCCTCCCCTCCTGTGGGGGCGGGGGCGGGGGGGGGGGGCTCTGCCCCCAGGCCTGAGGAGGCAGCTGAGAGGGAGCCAGGCGTCCCTGTTGAACTCCAGATGGTCTGGGAAGTAGGTTTCCTTTTAAGGCATTCGGGCTCCGTCAGCTGGACTCAGGCTGGCAGGAGGGAGTGGGTGGAGCAGGAACCTCCCTGGTGAAAGGAGGTGGCCAGGCCCCCAGCTGAGCCCCCTCAACCCATAGATTCCCGAGGGGTCCTCACGAGGGCGGGGGGCGCCCATGGCCTGGGTCAGTGCTCTTTGCCCCAGGGTGCTGAGCCCTGTCTGTCCCCTGGGTTCCTGAAGGGGACCTCCCCCCAGTTTGGGGGTCCCTGGCTGGGAGGCAGCCGAGCAGTTTCCCACCTCGGGTTCCCGGGCCCTGCTGGATGTGGGCCTCCCGAGGGAGGAGGGCTTTTGTGTCGGGAACAAACCACAGCTGGGAACAGCTCCCCACCGCGTGGTCAGGGAACCTCCCCCCTCAGGGGTGTCCCAGAGGTGGAGGACGAAGCCTGTGGGCTCAGGGGCGGGACAAGGCGAGGCGGGAGCCCTTGGGTCCCCATGTCGCCAAGCCCTGTCCACTAAGCGCAGAGGGCCAGCACGGGGCTGGGTGGCCACCTCACCGCAGCCCTGACTGCAGGCCTCCCCCGCCCCATGTCCTCATCCATGCCATGGGCAGGTCCCCGCCTCCGGGTGGCCAGGAATGGTGGATGGTGCTTGCAGACTGCCCGGCACACAGTGGGTCTGCAGGCTCGGGACAGGCTGTCTGCCGAATGCTGAGGGCTGGGGTTCGGGGGTCACGTCCCGGCACCCGTCAAGAGGCAGGAGGGAACCCATATGTCTCTCTGGGAACCGGCTCGTCCCCCAGGACTCCCTGCTCTGCTCGTGGCTGTGCCTGCACCACCCCTCAGGGGGCTGGAGTCACTGAGTGACTTTTGGGTCCAGCTCTGCCCTGAGCACCTCCTGGGGGTCACTTGAGGGAGCGGGGTCTGCCTGATTCAAATGGGGTTCTGCAGCAAGGAAGGGTCGGGAGGCGGCTGGAGGTTAGGCCGACTGTAATGACCACACTACACCACCTAACTGTCTGTCATGGAGATGGTTTTGCAGCCCTGCCACAGGGGGCCGGAGGAACAGTGGGGCCTCAGGGACCGGCCCTGGCGCTATGGGAGCTGAGCCCCGAGCCGGGAACGTTGGCAGTCAGCTTAGGTCCAGTGCCCTGGATGAAAATTGGGCTGATTCCCAAGGAGAAGGGGGCTGTTGAGGGTCAGTGAACCTCAGTGGTGAGAAGAGGCCTGGAGAGGCGGGGAGGTCAGGGTTTGGGGTGAGTGGGTGGAGTGGGGTACAGAGCTCCGCCCCATTCTGGGGTTCAGGATGAGATTCCCTAGTGATCAGAGAAGATTATGGTTCCAGCAACAAAATGGACAGTCAGGAAAAAGAGCATGTTGTAGAGAAAAGGTGATGAGTTCAGGTGGCTGGTGTTGAAATCGAGGTGCTTCCCTGAAACTGGGTGTGTGAGCCTGGACTCAGGGCAGAGGTCAAGGTCAGTGGAAGTGCTCGGCGGGGTGACCACAAGAGCAGTGGCGGCAGAGGAACCCCAACCCTCGGGACGGGGAGACAGAGCAGAGGCCGTGGACAGTGAGCATCCCAGCTCCCTGCACCCCTCACCCACAGGAGCCTGCTCTCGGCCCGCACACCCCCATGAGCATACTGCGGGCCTTGGGCTGCAGCTCTGAGCGTTAGCGGGGCGACGTCTCAGACACCTGTGTGAACACCTGTGTGCCAGGCGCACACTCCTGTACACGCGCCTGTGTGCCAGGCACACGCAGACTTGAGGGCGTGGCAGTGAACCTGGACCGGGCCTCCTCCTTGAGCCGACACCTGTGTCCCCGTCGGGGAAGAAATCCCCCTGCGCCCTCCTAACTCCTTCTGACTTGAAAAGAGTTACCTTGACCTGAGACAGATGAACAGGAGCAAATCAAAGCTTAATAACATGTCTACCCAAAAAACCGAGTAACTCCCAAAGGGGCCCAAACCCTCACATTAAATACCATGCTCAGCTAGAGACAAAAGAGGAAGCTGGGGCAATGGTTTGGGACTTCAGAGGCGAGGAGCCAGTTGACATGGAGAAGGAAAGCAAATGTTTGGAAACCAGTGTTTGCTGGGCCGGGCAGAGATAAGGGGACACAGAGTGGACTGGTCTCCTGGCCCTGCCTGCTTTCCCCACCACACCCGGCCTGTGTTCTTCACAGAGATCTCTGGAAACTGCAGTACTGGGGAACTGGCCCTCTGTCGGAATTCTTTTAGGCATTTGAGGGAAGATTGATGTTTCTTCCTGAGTTTTTTGGGCCTTGATTGTTTTCAGCTTGAAATAATCCACATAGCAAAGAGACATTTTGGGGGCAAGCTTCCTCCCTGAACTGCATCCGATGGGAAGTCCCTGGTGGAAGGGACCATGCCCCCTGCCCCTGCCCAGACTCCAGCTGCCGGCACCACCCCGGGTGCCCATACCCGAGTTCCCATGGAGGGTACTCCTCCCTGGCCCCCCACTGTTTCCCAGCACCCCAGTCCTCCCATGGAGTCCCTCCTCCGTACACTTCTGTCCAAAGAGCTGGAAGGGTCGCCATCCCTGATCCTGGGCTCTGACCCTGCAGCCCTGGGTCCCTGAACTCACCCTGTGTCAGGCACTAAGCCATGCCTCCCTGATTTCCCAGAAGTAACCTGTGATGTAGCTTCTGCTTTTGTCCCCATTTTAAGATGCAGAAACGAAGGTTTACAAAGGCTAGCTCCCTTGCCCAAGGAACACACAGCAGTGAGTGGCAGGGTCAGGAAAGGACTAAACCCACCTGGCCTCAGGACCCCAGCTCAGAACCAACCTCAAGCTTCTCAACTTGTCCCAGGCTACTGCCTTCAGAGTCAGCTGGGTGCTTGTTAAATATTCCTGTTCTGGTGCCCCATCCTCAGAGGTCATGATTCATTGGGCTGGGGGTGGTACTGGAAAACTGGATTTTGCAAATGCTTCCGCCTCCCCCCACCTAATGAGCTCTAAAGCTTCAGTCCTGCCCTCTGTGTCTGACTCCTGCTTTTTCAAAAAAATTGAGTTTTTTTTTGGGGGGGGTGAAATTCCTGGGGGGTTAAGACTTGACACGTTCAATACAAGGGTATAGGTCCGATCCCTGGTCGGGGAAGAAAGATCCTGCAAGCCCTGTGATGTGGCTAAAGAAAAAAATTTTTGGTGAGCTAAATCTTACATACAAAAGAGCATATAAAACCTACATGCGAGGACTTATAGAGCTTATGGAGAAGTTCTATACAGTCAGCAAAAACGAGACCAGGAGCTGACTGTGGCTCAGATCATGAACTCCTTATTGCCAAATTCAGACTCAAATGGAAGAAAGTAGGAAAAAACACTAGACCATTCAGGTATGACCTAAATCAAATCCCTTACAATTATACAGTGGAAGTGAGAAATAGATTCAAGGGATTAGATCTGATAGAGTGCCTGAAGAACTATGGACAGAGGTTTGGATCAAGACTATCCCCAAGAAAAAGAAAAAAATTGGCTGACTGAGGAGCCCTTACAAATAGCTGAGAAGAGAATTGAAAGGCAAAGGAGAAAAGAAAAGATACACCCATTTGAATGCAGAGTTCCAAAGAATAGCAAGGCGTGATAAGAAAGCCTTTCTTAGTTATCAATGCAAAGTAATAGAGGAAAACAATAGAATGGGAAAGACTAGAGATCTCTTGAAGAAAATTAGAGATACCAAGGGAACATTTCATGCAAAGATGGGCTCAATAAAGGACAGAAATGGTATGGACCTAACAGAAGCAGAAGATATTAAGAAGAGGTGGCAAGAATACACAGGAGAACTGTACAAAAAGATATTCACGACCCAGATAATCACAATGGCGTGATCACTCACCTAGAGCCAGACATCCTGGAATGGGAAGTAAAGTGGGCCTTAGGAAGCATCACTAGGAACAAAGCTAGTGCAGGTGATGGAATTCCAGTTGAACTATTTCAAATCCTGAAAGATGATGCTGTGAAAGTGCTGCACTCAATATGCCAGCAAATGTGGGAAACTCAGCAGTGGCCACAGGACTGGAAAAGGTCAGTTCTCATTCCAATCACAAAGAAAGGCAATGCCAAAGAATGCTCAAACTACCGCACAATTGCACTCATCTCACATGCTAGCAAAGTAATGCTCAAAATTCTCCAAGCCAGGCTTCAACAATACGTGAACCGTGAACTTCCTGATGTTCAAGCTGGATTTAGAGAAGGCAGAGGAACCAGAGATCAAATTGCCAACATCTGCTGGATCATCGAAAGAGCAAGAGAGTTCCAGGAAAACATCTACTTCTGTTGCAGGAAGGGGGACCCCTTCCAGGGCCCGAAACTGGGCTCCTGTCTAACACTCAGAAATGAATTGTCTGAGGAGACACAAGTGCTGAGAAAGCAAGAGATTTTATTGGGAAAGGGCACCCGGGTGGAGAGCAGTAGGTTAAGGGAACCCAGGAGAACTGCTCTGCCGCGTGGCTCGCAGTCTTGGGGTTTATGGTGATGGGATTAGTTTCCAGGTGGTCTTTGGCCAATCACTCTAATTCAGAGTCTTTCCTGGTGGTGCACGCATCGCTCAGCCAAGATGGATGTTAGCGAGAGGGATTCTGGGAAGTGGATGGACACGCGGTGTCTCCTTTCAACGTTTCCCTAACTCTTCCGGTTGGTGGCAGCTTATTAGTTCCCTATTCCTTATCAGGATCTCCTGTCATAACACAACTCATGCAAATGGTTACTATGGTGCCTGGCCAGGGTGGGTGGTTTCAGTCAGCGTGCTTCCCCTAACACTTCTGCTTTATTGACTATACCAAAGCCTTTGACTGTGTGGATCACAATAAACTGTGGAAAATTCTTTAAGAGATGGGAATACCAGACCATCTGACCTGCCTCTTGAGAAACCTATATGCAGGTCAGGAAGCAACAGTTAGAACTGGACATGGAACAACAGACTGGTTCCAAATAGGAAAAGGAGTACGTCAAGGCTGTATATTGTCACACTGCTTATTTAACTTATATGCAGAGTACATCATGAGAAACGCTGGGCTGGAAGAAGCACAAGCTGGAATCAAGATTGCCAGGAGAAATACCAATAACCTCAGATATGCAGATGACGCCACCCTTATGGTAGAAAGTGAAGAAGAACTAAAGAGCCTCTTGATGAAAGTGAAAGGGGAGACTGAAAAAGTTGGCTTAAAGCTCAACATTCAGAAAACTAAGATCATGGCATCTGGTCCCATCACTTCATGGGAATTAGATGGAGAAACAGTGGAAACAGTGTCAGACTTTATTTTTCTGGGCTCCAAAATCACTGCAGATGGTGACGGCAGCCATGGAATTAAAAGATGCTTACTGCTTGGAAGGAAAGTTATGACCAACTTAGATAGCATATTAAAAAGCAGAGACATTATTTTGCCAACAAAGGTCTGTCTAGTCAAGGCTATGGTTTTTCCAGTGGTCATGTATGGATGTGAGAGTTGGACTGTGAAGAAAGCTGAGCACTGAAGAATTGATGCTTTTGAACTGTGGTGTTGGAGAAGACTCTTGAGAGTCCCTTGGACTGCAAGGAGATCCAACCAGTCCATTCTGAAGGAGATCAGTCCTGGGTGTTCTTTGGAAGGACTGATGCTAAAGCTCAAACTCCAATACTTTGGCCACCTCATGTGAAGAGCTGACTCATTGGAAAAGACTCTGATGCTGGGAGGGATTGGGGGCAGGAGGAGATGGGGACGACAGAGGATGGGATGGCTGGATGGCATCACTGACTGGATGTACTTGAGTCTGAGTGAACTCCGGGAGTTGGTGATGGACAGGGAGGCCTTGCATGCTGCGATTCATGGGGTTGCAAAGAGTTGGACACGACTGAGCGACTGAACTGAACTGATTTGCGTAGTTTGAAGAATAATTACAACAGGAGGCCCCATGTGATGACCCCTGGTGGACCCCTTTTTCTGTCTTCGAGGTGCCAAATCTAAGTCAGTAGTCTCTGATACTCCCTTGTCTTTATCACTCTCTCACACACGTGTAATTCCCTTGACAGTGTGAGTTTTGCCTGTTTGAGACCCGACACAGATAGTTTGTGTTTTATGAGTTCTAGCTTACCTGTTTCTTTTGCTGTGAGATTTGTCTGCCTGGATGCACACAGCAAAGGCTTTATTGTTGTTTCTACGACAGCCTGAGTCTTGTGGGAGTTTATGTCCTAGAGGGCTGGCGGGTGGAGAGGGGAGAGTCGCTGAAAATACAGTGGCTGCGCAGCAGTTCCCTGTGGGCTCCAGGGTGGGAAGCCCCCAGGTTGCCTGCTGGGGAGGCCTCTGCCCCAGGCCCTGTCCTGGGCCATCCAGGTATCCACCTCCCTGGAAAGTTCATTCCCTTCTCTGTGTCCACTTGCAGGATGCCGAACTGGGGAGGAGGCAAGAAGTGTGGGGTGTGCCAGAAGACGGTGTACTTTGCTGAAGAGGTCCAGTGCGAAGGCAGCAGCTTCCACAAGTCCTGCTTCCTGTGCCGTGAGTGCCCGCCCAGGCCGGCTGTCGCCATGGGGATGACCGGCCTGTCGGGCCCTGGGGGACGGTCCTTGGGAGGGACGGTTGTAAACAGCCTGACATTTGGCAGGAGCGCAGCGGGGGCGGGGAGGCGCTTCAGGGCCCCTGTGTTCCTCAGAAGCTGTTTCTAAGGCGGAGGCGGGGGCTGTGGGGGGCTGGCCCGAGGAGCTGGAGTGGGTGGACACACCAGGGCCTGAGAGCCAAGCCGGAAAGACCCTGCGGGGAAAACTTCCCACTCACTTTGTCTTCCCTCTCTCCCTACCACAGTCCTGGCACTTAAGAGCAAGACACTTTTAGCCCAGGGTTTCACCAACCCCTGGACCCAGATTACCCTTTGTTAAAAGGCCACAGAAATCACAGATGCAGAGGATACACTAGTGGGGGGATAGCAAGACGGGGAGAGGATTAAAAGGTACAGACTGTTACATGTGAGATAAAAAAGCTACGAGGATGTATTGCAGAGCACAGGGAGCACAGCAGCACTTAAAATAGTCACAGGTGAGTGACTTTAGAAAAGGTGAGTCTTGGTGTCGGACAGCTGACACTTCATAACACAGTGTGTCAACAACAACTATTGTTCAGGTGCCCAGTCGTGTCCGACTCCATGTGACCCCATGGACCCCTAGCACGCCAGGCCCCCCTGTCCTTCACCATCTCCCGAAGTTTGCCTGAGTTCACGTCCTTGGGCAATGGACATAAACATGTCAGCTATCCCTCAAAGATAAATTCACCAGCAGCAGCCTCATGGGCAGCCGTGTCTAGGGAGGGGCTGGGCTCCCCTGGCATCTCTGGGTGGGAGGCCTCTCCCCTCAGCCCCCACCTCCGCCCGACAGTCCGCGTGAGGGGATGTTGATGTCGTCCCGACGGCTGGGAGGAGACGGGCCCCGTTCACTGCCTGGTGGGCAGGCGTCTGGGCGCCTGGGGTGCTGGGTGTGGCTGGGGCCCAGGTGTCCTGAGCACCAGGCCCTGGAGGTGGGGGGATGTCCGCAGGCTCCTGACTGATGGGCTCAGAGCTGAGGGGCTTAGAGGAGGTGACCTGTTTCCCCTGAGCCCAGGCAGTGGCGCTGGGTGGGCAGGAGCGTGGCGGCCAAGCCCCGAGCCTTCAGAACCAGAGGGTCAGAGTCCAGATGTGAATTCCCTTTCTGTTCTCTGGATGCTGAGGGCCAGGTGCCTCCTTCTCTCTCTGCATTTTCTCAACATTACAGGGGAGAAAACAACACCTACTTCTTGGGGCAGGGCTGCGGGAACTGAGAGGAAGGGGTCAGAAAACAAAAGGAGCAGTTGGAGCAGTTGTGAATGTTCAGTCAATGATAGCTGCTCCCTGACATGCACACATACGCACACAGACACACACACACACACACATGCACACGCGCACACACACACATGCACACGCGCACACATCCACACAGACACACACGTGTGCACACACAGACATGCACCCACCCACCCGTGCACATGCGCACACAGACATGCACACTTGCACATATATGTCCACACACATGCGCGTGCTCACACACACACGACACAGAGGATCCCCAGCAAGAAGACTGGGACTCGGGGTGGCCCCAGCCCATTGGGGAGGTCTGGGAACCGGGCCCTGCACCCCCCAGCGTGGCTTCACTGCTTCCGGAGCCCGTTCTCCCGAGCGGGACACAGATCCCCCGGGGCCACCTGCCCTGAAGGAGCACCGGCTCCCACCGGCTGTGGTTGGGCCAGCCAGAAGCCACCTCCAGAGCAGGCAGCATGCGTCCCACGCCTGCCGAGGCTGACGCAGGCTGACCGAGGGCTGTGCCAGCCGCGGGTGGGCAGCGAGCTTGGGCAGAGCCTTTGACATCCGGCCCAGAGGAGGCCGACAGCCGTGTGGTGTCATCAGCAGCTCATTGCGCTCAGGAATTTTCAGGCCATTGATTTTCCTTAGAGGGCATAAGAGGGCTTGCTGCTGGCCAGGGAGAGGGGCCAGACTGCTGGCTCCAAGGACCCCTCTCCACCTCACATGTGGCTTTGATCACCAATGGCAGCTGCCGGGGAGGAGTGGCCGCCAGCTGGGCAGTCAGGGAAGCCAGGGGCGTGGGGCTGGGGGGATGGGATGGACCCTGGGCTGGGCTTGCAGCGTGCACCCCAGTGTCCGAGAAGTGGCAAACAGTCCCCAGCCTGGGTGGGGGGCCTTGGCTCTGTGGGCATCGGCCCTGAGGCTGCGTCGTCCCTGAGCTGTGACAGCCCTGTCCTGGGGTCAGCCCATGGGAAGGCAGAGCTGGTCTGGCCTCGCCCCAGGGTGCTCACAGCCCCACCCACAGCGGCACCCCCTTGCCTGTAGGCGCCAGGCTGCGGGGACATTGGGAGGCTCCAGCTGCACCCCCAGGTCCCTGCAGGGAAGGTCGCCCAAGGAGACCTCAGCCCCCGGGCTGCTCTGTCTCACTCACAGTCTCCTGTCTAGTCTTAGGAATTTCCAGGTCACTCTGGGTCTTACGGGAAGCAGTTCCAGGCTGACTCCCGGCTTCCCACCCTAGAAGGGAATGATGGAGCCCTTGGCCTGCTGTGCCTGCTTCCTCCAGGCCGGAGCCAAGCCCTGGGGAGGCGGCGGGGTGGCCCATATTTGGTTGCCTGCGTGCTGGAAGAACATGGGGATCTCACAAGCAGGACCAGAGGGTCCTTATTTAGTCTGAAGTCTCCAACCTGGCCCAGGGGTGGGGGTGGGGGTTAGAGAGCTGGCCTTTAAAGGCAAGGGAAAGGCTGGGAATTCCCTACAGATCCAGTGGTTAGGACTCGATGCTTTCACTGCCAAGGGCCACGTTCAGCCCCTGCCCAGGGAACTAAGATCCCGAGAGCCACACGGTGGAGGTGGGGGTAGGGGGAGGAATCTATCTCAAGGCAAAGGAACTGGCAAGGGGCATGGAGGTAAGCTGAGTGCTCCTCGAGAGGAGGAGAGGCTGGCTGCTCCCAGGGTCCCTCTTCAGAAGGACGTGTTTGAGAATGTGGTCCCGGTGGGCACACTGCCTCCCCCATCTCAGGGCCTTCGTGGAACCCGCCTGTTATCCTAGGCCCAAACCTACATCAATGGGACGTGAGTCTCTGGAGAGAAGCACTCGGGGCTGGACGCTGATGGTCTTCTGGGGCCTGGCCCTCAGGGTGCTGACTCTCTCACACTGTTGGGGCAGCCAGCGCTCACGGTGACCTGCTGTGCACAGAGCACTGCGCTGAGCACTTCCCCAGCGAGGCCTCATTCAGTTCTCAGCCATCTTTCGGGGGCACCATTGTCATGTGCTGGTGGGGACACGGGGCTGGGAAGTCGTGTAGCCTGGCCAGGACGCTCCCTGGACGTGGGCTAGCCTGGGCTCCGTGCGACCCTGGGCTCCACACTGTCTCACTATGGGTCACGGGGCCGCTCTGAGGCCCACAGGAGGCTGCGGGAGTTCTGCAGGCCTTCCAGTGTACCCCATTCCAATCCCCCTTTGCCCCGAGTCAGGGAATTCTCCCAGCATCTGACCTGCGGCCAAGTGATTTCCGACTAGAAACTTCAGATCCTGTTGTCATGATGAGCACAGCCTGTATCTCATTTCCAAGCCGTTCACGCTGGGTGCTGAACAAACGTTGACCTTCCCCCGGGAGCGTCTCTGCCCTGCCCCCGCACCCATGAGCATCCCTTCTGAATTGAATAGCAGGAAGCAGGACGGCCTTGCCCTTCTTGCTTCTCCTCTTGTGTCGGGACCCACGGTGTCTGTCGAGGGCAGTGAGGCCCGGCACACCCCCTGGGGGCCCCATGAACTCGGGAAGCTCTCAGGGTGCGGGGGGGCGAGGAAGCCCACCCAGCTCCAGGAGAGGCACTGGGCCAGCATCCGTAGGCCCTCCTCCCCTCCCAGTTCCCTGGCCACCCCAACCCCATTGCCAGGCCCCTGGCTCCTGGGAGGTCAGGACGTTGCCTGTGCAGCATCCCAGGGAGCTTCGGCAGTGGGGGCTGGCCGTGACCCACTGCGCCCCCCCCCCCCCCCCCGCAGTGGTCTGCAAGAAGAACCTGGACAGCACCACTGTGGCCGTGCACGGCGAGGAGATCTACTGCAAGTCCTGCTACGGCAAGAAGTATGGGCCCAAGGGCTACGGCTACGGGCAGGGCGCGGGCACCCTGAGCATGGACAAGGGGGAGTCGCTCGGCATCAGACATGAGGAGTGAGTACCCCCGCCCAGAGCAGAGGTCCTCCTGTGCGTCAGGCCCCGTCAGAGCAGCAGCGCAGAGGGGCTGGAGCAGCCAGGCCCCTCTCCGTGCGGAGCCGTGGCCGCATTTCCATGCACTGGGAGGAGCCCCGAGAACTGCTGGGCCCCTCTCCTCTGTCCACAGATGAGAAAACCCAGCCAGTATCAGTGACTTGAAGGTGCCCCACAGCCACTGAGGGTCTGAGCCGGACCACCTCGCAGCCTGGCTCGCCGGGTGTTGGTTCCCTTCCTGGAAACGGGCGTCACTAGGCCCCCAGCACCCCCTGACCTCTGACATGCTGTGAGCTGGGTGTTGGCAGTCAGCCCGCCGGCCCCTTGGCCCTGGGGGATGGTCGCAGGTGACAGTGACTTTCCACACCAAGGCTGTCACCCCGTGGGAGCGACCTGTCAGCTGATTTCTCCTGGGAAGACTCTAGTAATAGACGCGCTGAAGGAACAGGGGGCAGAGGGGGCCAGTTCTTAGCAGACAAGCTGTCAGTGACTCCGGCGTTATAACTGGGGCTGAGGGGAGTCTGACGTCTCGGGGAAGGAATACTACAGGCCCCTGGTGGGTCACCCATGGGCGGAGGTGACCCTCGGGCCCTTCGTGGGTCCCCCATTGGCGAAAGTGACCCTTGGGCCCTGGGTGCGTCCCCCATCAGCAGAGCCAACTCTGCAGCCCTGGCAGCTACAGCCGTGCGGCGGGCTGGGCTGGGTGCCTGCGGCTGGCGCCCTCCAGGCCTGTCCCCTCCACCTTGTCGCTCCCTGCACGTCCCTTCACCGCATGCTTTTCCCTGAGCAGGGCCCCCGGCCACAGGCCCACCACCAACCCCAACACGTCCAAGTTTGCCCAGAAGGTCGGGGGCTCCGAGCGCTGCCCGCGGTGCAGCCAGGCCGTCTATGCAGCCGAGAAGGTGATTGGCGCTGGGAAGGTAAGGCCGGGCATGCTGGGGGTAGGGAGGGGTGGCACACATGTTCCTGAACCGTGCATTCCGGGGCTTTGAAGTGTGCTCCCACTGCTCAGGGAAGCCTGCGCCCTTGATGTAGCTTCCCCTTCATTTCAGAGCCCACCACGAAAGGGGTCCCTTTGTCTGTGAGGCTGCCTGTCCCCTGTGCCTCCCAGTCTCCAGGGAGCTGAATCCCCCATCATAGCAGCCTCATCATTGGTCCACAGAGGAGGCTGAGTGCCGAAGAACTGATGTTTTCAAATCGTGCTGGAGAAGACTCTTGAGAGTCCCTTGGACTGCAAGGAGATCCAATCAGTCCATCCTAAAGGAAATCAGTTCTGAATATTCTTTGGAAGGACTGATGCTGAAGCTGAAGCTCCAATACTTTGGCCACCTGATGTGAAGAGCCGACTCACTGGAAGAGACCCTGATGCTGGGGAAGATTGAAGGCGGGAGGAGAAGGGGACGACAGAGGATGAGACGGTTGGATGGCATCATGAGTTTGAGCCAACTCTGGGAGATACGGAAGGACAGGGAAGCCTGGCATGCTGCAGCCCAGGGGGTCACAAAGGGGCAGAAGTACCTGACTGACTGAACAACAGCAAACACGCTTCCTAGGGAGCTTCTGATCGATCCATGTCTCCAGAGTCAGGGTCTGCTGAGCTCTAAGGGTACACGTACACCAGCCCTGAAAAGAATGTGCATCGTTGTGTGGGGGTCACATCTCTGTCTGGGAAGAAGATCCATAGCATTCACCACATTTTCAAAAGGATTTGTGATACAGAAATGTTAAGAACCAGCCCAAATCCACAGAAACCCACTCATGTGCCCCCAGGGCAGAGTTATCCAAGGTTCAGGCCCGTCAGAGCCTCCTAGGAGGCAAACTTGGTCTGGCTGTCTTGCCTGCCCCCATTGCAATATTCCAGTAGTAGACCCCACCCCCAGTCACCAAAGTGCAATGGGACCCTCCCTCGGAGAGGCTGCAGGGACAGGTGGCCCTCAGATGAGCTGTCAGAGGGCCGTAGGAGAGGCTTCTTCAGGAGGGCCCCGGAGATGGTGCTGGGCATTCACGCAGATGTGGCCAGGGTGACGCGGCGGGGCCTGGAGCCTGTCTGCAGCCTCTCTGGACCCGAGTCTTGGCCTCTGGGGCTTCTCAGCCTTGAGCAGCAGCTGGGCACGTGGACAGGGGACAACACACAGGACGGGTCTAGACCAAGCTTGGTCCCCGACTAGCCCTCAGGCCCGCTGGGGAGGGAGTTGCACCTGTGTTACAGGTGAAAGCCCAGGTTTGCCCACTCCTAGGAGCTGGCCGCCACTGCTGGTGCCTCCTCTTGGGGCCATGTTACGCCTTGAAGCTTGTTTCCACCTCTGTCCATTGGGAGAGGTTTGTAAACCCAGCAGGATGACCGCCATTTGCTTGTTGTGAAGCCTAGGCTGATGGATCCCCTCCTGAGCCTCAGCCCCGCATCTGAAGCAGCACACGCAGCAGGCCCGCCAGGCAAGCTGGCTTTAAAGCTGAACGGAGCCGGTGCGGGGAGCCCAGTGCAGTGCAGTGCCCAGGCTGTGGCGGCACCAGTCAGCTACCATCACCGTCATTGCTTTTGTGGGTTCTTGTGAGGTTGAAGTGAAGATCCTTGCTGTTCACTAAATGATATGAAAACAGGAGATGTGATTAAGTTGGTGTTTCTTCTGCTGTGTCTCACTATGAGAATAGGGAATCACCAAAAAATACCTAGGCATCAGCATTTCAATTCCCCCTCGGGGTCTTAGAGTGAGGGCCCCTCTCTCCCTTCCGGAGGAGGGGTTCTCTTTCGAGCAGAGGTGGCAGGAGGAGACCAGCGTCCGTGCCCCCAGAAGGGCTGAGAAGCAGGAAGACTTTAGGTGCTGACCCCACCAGCGGGGCCCGACTGTGTCTGCAGGGACAGTGGCGGTGGTCAGTCCTCCATCTGCCTGGAGACTGGGGGGCAGCCTGGGCTTCCCCGAGGACGAGCTGAGGCAGGGGTGCCCTCAGCACGGACACCGAGGCCCCTAGAGCCCTGGGCAGGAGCCAACACGCGTGGGCCTGGCTGCCAGGAAGCCCAGGGCCTGCCATTTCCTTCCCATCTCCAGCTCAGAAAGGGCAGCTGTGCAAGGGAGCCCCCTTGGCCTTAAAAGGCTGTGTTTCATTTCGTCCCGTCTGCCACCACTGGCCTCTGGCTTTCCCGGTTGTGCAGAGCTGTCAGCTGGGAGCTGGCAGCTGACCTGGGGTCTGGCTGGCCCCCACGGGGTGCAGACCCGGGCCGGCTTCCCCTGAGGGGCTGTTGGCTGTGTGGCTTCCGAGCACCTCATTGGAGCAGCGGGGCTTCTGTGGCCCCTGGCCTTCTCCCGGAGCTCCGTGGACCCTTTCTCCTTCCAGGGTGCCAGGCACCGCCTCTGTACCTGGCCCCTGCCCGGCTGCAGCCTCCCGCTGCAGTGAGGGCCCTCGAGAACTCCAGGGGCCTGCTGACCACAAAAGCCGGCCCTGCGGCCAGGCCCCAGCGTGCATGTCACGTCCCCTGTGAGAAGTGAGGGGGCCACTGGCCTGGAACCACGGCCAGGATGGGTCCGAGCCCACACCCACACCAGGGGTCCCGGTCAGGAGTTGGGACAAAGCTGGGGGGCCCCGCCTGCCCTTCGTGGGGCAGCTGTGGCACTGGCCCCCAGCACCTCCTCCGGGAGGTGGGGGAGGCTGGGCAGACCCCACAGGTGTCTTCATCACACCTCCAAGGGGATGGGCTGGGGCAGCAGAGTTAATTCTTTCCTTCCCTCCCCAGTCCTGGCATAAGTCCTGCTTCCGATGTGCCAAGTGCGGCAAAGGCCTCGAGTCCACCACCCTGGCCGACAAGGATGGCGAGATTTACTGCAAAGGTGAGCGGCCTCCCCTCGATGCCCTCCCTTCCTGGAGGGCTGGGCAGTCAGGCCCGTACGCGACGGCCAGTTCCAGCCTTGGAGTCCATTCCCGAGTGTCTTCTGAGGCCTCTGTGTGCAGCTCAGAAGGAGCCCCGGTGGGGGTGGTGGGAACGGTCAGTAGCCGGAGGGTGGGGCCGGGTGGGGCGGGGCCTGGGCGCCGGGGATCTGACCCTCTGACCGCAGATGGCTCTTCTCCTGGGATTTCAGAGGCAGGGGCATAGCCAGGATGCTCCTCACTATCGGCGTTGATGCTGTGGGGGCTCTGCTGTGTGCCTCACTGCCCCAGAGGCTCCGGCAGGTGCTGGGGCAGGAGTGGGGGTCCTCACCCCTCTCTTCTCTCTGCAGGATGCTACGCAAAGAACTTCGGGCCCAAGGGCTTTGGCTTTGGGCAGGGGGCTGGGGCTCTGGTTCACTCTGAGTGAGCCCCCCGCACCCACGCCCCGCTGCCCACGCCATGCTTCTCATCACCCCCAGCGACCTCGAGATTGCCAGGCTCCCTCCCTCCCTCAGCTAAGGACTAACCCAGGGCGTCTGGCTCCCTTTGGTTTGGGTGTCTGCTGGAGGCCCCCCTCCCAGGCGCCCCCCCACCCCGCCTGGCCTGCCGTGTCACCAGCTGGGCCTCTGGCTCTGGGTGTCCCCCCACCTCTCCCCTTCCCTGCCCTCCCCTCCCCACAGACTCCCGCCCTTAGAGGCTGAGTATCCATCATCGGGGGCCCTGCGGGGGCGGGCCGTGCTCCTCATGGGTGGCCTCCTAGTTCCCTCAGAGCAGGCCCAGGGCGTCCCCGCCCAGGAGTCACGGGGGACATGCAGACAGGCCCGAATGGAGGGGCTACTTGCCCTGGCCTATTGCCTTCGAGGCTGTGGGCCACGGTGCCCCCCAGCTCGGGCGGGGGCGGGGGGGGGGCGCAAGCCAGGCCCTAGGGCCCCAGTACAGGACGTGGTCTGGCCTCCCCGGGCTCAAGCTCCCGTGTGGCAGGGCCCTGATGAAACACCCCTGACCTTATGGCCGCCCAAACCTGAGGGCGTCTCTGCCCAGCCTGGGTCCCGAGGCTGTGGGGGATGGGCGTGGGGGTGCTGCGCCTCTGGCGCAGCCCAGCCCCGGAATCGTCCTCAGCATGACCGGCTTGACCCTGAGGGAGGGAGGCGCATGCAGCTTGCCTTCACCTGGATACCCGCCCCAGCCCACCTGGGCCCCACCCTTTTCCTGGGACCCTCCCCCTCTGGCCACACCACCCATCCCTTCCAGGCCCCAGGTCCAGAGCAGCAGGAGGACAGGGCGGGCCAGGCCCGCTGACCCCAGAGACGGAGGGTGATGCCACGTGGCGCTGCCTGGACCCAGGGCTGCAGCGCGGCCTGTGCTCAAACTGACCTGCACCCCGTCAATAAAGCTGTCAGAAAGGAGCCCGGCACCTGTCCTGCCCTCGGGGTGGGGGTGCTGGTGTCCTGCTCTGGGGATGGGGGGACCGGTGTCCTGCTCTGGGGGTAGGAGCTGGTGTCCTCCTCTGGGGGGGACTTGATGGGAGCAGCCAGGTTGGCAGGAGGCCTGGGGAGGGAAAGTGTCTGCTTCCTCCCCAGTGTCCATTCTAGCTGAACCCAGGCATGGGGTCCAGCCAGCCTGATCCTACTGCCCCATCTGGGCATGAGAGCTGTGAGCTTGCTGGAAGGGGCAGTGGAGTGGGGGAGGGATGGGGGCTTTCCAGGGGCAGCAGCGCCCTCCTGGGGGCTCTGCCTCCCAGAGGCCACTCCCCCAGATTCCAGCGTGTGACTGAGGCCACTCCCCCAGATTCCAGCGTGTGACTGTGTGAGGGGGGGGGGCAGCATTCAGCCCCCAAGTTCAGCACCTCTCACGCGCAGAGTTCCTTCAGCCCCAGAGTCTAGACTCTCGTCCAGGGCCGAAGTGCTGGCCGGGGCTGAGGGGTGCAGAGGCCGGGCACTCATCCCTCTTCCAAGGGAGAACTAGGAAGGGAGAAACAGGGACAAGAGTCTGAAACGGAGTGGGGCCGACGCCTCTGGACCACAAAGCCAGAGACCAACCCTCTGCCTTTGCCCTAGGGCACAGCGGGATCCCCCCACCCCTGCCTGCCGCCAGGCCCCGTGGAGGGGCCCCTCGGCTGACCCCAGGTGGAGGCGGCTCCACGCTCTTGTGATGGGAGGCAGTTCTGGTCTCTGGGTCACCGTCTGGGCCATCCCCCGAGTGTCCTAGGGAACTGCACTCGGCTTCCCTAAGGGCCGACCTGTCCTCATCTCTCCGGAGGTCACCTGGCCGCACCCTGAATGCTGTTTCTGCAGCAGGGCAGGCTGATGTTCAAGGTCAGCTTCCTGTGCGCTCATGAGGCCGCCCTCCGGCACTTCTGTGTTTCCTTGTCAGTAATGGAGAGGAGCCAGGTCGCTCTATCCACACTTTCCCCAGAGAGCTCAGCTAAATACCCTTGATCTGAGGTCCGCCTTCCACAAAATACCAGAGTCTGAACATGCCTGAGCCACGTTCTTCGCCACTTTATAACAGGGTCCCCTTTCCAATACTACGCCTCTCACTTCTGTCATCAGAATGGCGTTTGTCATCAGTATTTCTACAACATTCTGCTTGGAATTACTTCCTCCTCTTGCCCTGAGACGACTTAGGCTCTTTCTCCAATGCTCTCTCCTTTCTGGGCCCTCACTGGAATCCCCTTTCAAGGTCTGTTCACGATGATGTAGGTCTTTTCCTAGCAGACTTTCCCAGACCTCTCCAGCCTCTACCCATTACCCAGTTTCAAAGCCGCTCTCACAGTTTTAGGTGTTTGTTACGGCAGCATCCCGCTCGTTGGCACCAGTGTCTGCCTTGGTCTTTTCGGGCTGTTATAACATAATGCCATGGTCCAGAGGTGGGGCTCGATGGGGCTTCTTAACAACAGGACTTTACTCCTCCCAGTGCTGGAGGCTGGGAGTCCAGGGCCAAGGTGCCGGCAGATTCAGTGTCAGGGGAGAGCCCGCCTGCTGGTTCACAGACACGGTCACCTCACAAGGGGTCGGGGGCTCTGGCTTCTCAGGAGGGCACTAATCCCACTCACCAGGGCCCCTCCCTCAAGCCCTAACCATCTCCTTGGGGATTAGCTTTGTAACGTATGCGTTCCAGTCTCCTCGACCAAGTGCACGGACACGTGAACTTCTGCATGAGCTCGTCTGAGGGCTGCCTGTCTCATGTTGGGGGCTGGGCTCCTCTGCCCACACTGTGGATTTACAAAACAAGAAGCAGCTGCTTTAACAGCAAATTTGTGCATCACATCCATAGGACCAGACCTAGGGGAGGCCTTGACGGGACCCCCACCCCGACTCTGGGAAAGAGTCTAAACATACAGGACTGGTTTAAGACCAGTCAGTGCTGCAGAGTTCAGGGAGTGCGAGGTGAGGCCCCAGGTGAGGTGCCCTCATCCTGGCACTTCCACTCTATGCAGCCCGGGATGCGGTCGACTGGATGTCTTCCCAGAAGGGTTTGCACATTGGCTATGGGGGTGGGGTGGGGATGGATAGTTCCGCAAACAGATCACCAGTACAGGGCTCTGGAAGGGCCCACAGGAACAGCTGGGTGGGGCGTCTGGGCCCCAAAGCTGGGGACAGGCTGCCCTCTGCTGGAGCCGCAGCAGAAGGCCGTCGGCCAGCCTCCAACACCAGCTGCAAGCTTGGGACCACCTGTCACCCAAAGCAGCCTCAGTGGGGAGGATGCCGGATGCACCTCCAGGGAATGAAGCTGGGTTAAGGCAGAGGCTGTTCCCAGAGACCGGTTGCTGGCCTGGAAGCCCCTCAGGGCAGCGTGGGGCAGGTGGAGGAGGCCCGCCTGCTGTGAGTGAGGCCAGGCCCCCTAAAACTGACCCCCCGCCAGGTTCATGATGAATCTCTCCACCCATCACTTTATTCCCTTTCTTGTCAGGATTGAGGCATATCAAAGCCAAGGGGGGCTGAGACCAAGCAGGACACACAGGGCCCTCCCAGTACACCCCCTCCCAGTCCCCCTTTTCCTGTCTGCAGAGAAAGGCTTTGTCTCCTGGGTCCTCCCTGATTCCTGAGTCAAGGGCAAAGCAGATGCTACCCCCTTGGAGAAGACACCCCTGCCAAGGCCAGCTCCCCGTTCCCGATTTTGGACACTTCGTGGGTTTCATTCCGCGTCCTGTGCACTTCGTGCCACGGCCTCTGTGAAGGCCTTAAATGCATTCACCCCTCTGGGGCGGGTCATTACTGCCATTTACAAATGACCCAACTGAAGCCAAGAACCAAACAGCGGCTTGGGATCTGGTTCAAGGTAGACGGCAGAGCAGGACAGAAAGGCAGGAGCTGGGTCTAGGCCCGCCTCCTGCACCACCCACCTGACACTCTTCCTTCGCTGCCATGGGCTGGTGGTGCGGGGCGGAGCAGCGCCCGCACTCTTACCCTGCATACTTGGCACAGGTCTGGGTGCTGTCTGACCTGACCCTCCCATCAGCAGTAAGCAGTGGTTATGTGACCCCTTTATCCTACAGAAGTAGTGAATATGTAAGTGACATATTCAAAGGCACTGCCAGTGGTGGAACCAAGGCTGGAACCAGCTGTGTGACCCTGGGCCCGCCTCCTCCCCCTGGGCGTCAGCCTCTCCCATGTGAATGGAGATGTGACCTCGATTAAGTCCAAAGAAGTGCTTCTCAGGCCTGAGAACCTCCTGGGGATCTTGTGAAGCTGAGACTCCAGCTCGGCTGTTGGGTGGGGCCTGAGACCCAGCGCCTCCTGTGGGCTCCCAGGGGAGGGAGGTGCTGAGGCTGTGGCTTCCAGGCCATCCTGGGCAGTCGGGGCACCTGCCAGCTCTGATGTTCTGCATTTATGGGCCTGGGGAGCCTCCTCCCAGAGGCCATGGAGATTCCGGAGGCTGGTAATGGTGAATAAAGTGCTTAGTGGGCATTTTCTGCCCCAGCTGAGCCCCTGGCCCTTCCACTCTGTGACCTCGTCCCGACCCTCTGGAGGGCTCCTGGGCCACTCCCACTCGGGGTTACTCCTCCCAGCCCCCCTGCTCACCCTGTTCCCTGGTAGAACTCAGCTCACACCCAGGGCCCACACCAATGCTCCTCTCCACGGACATGCCAGGAGCTTCCTCCCTCCCCCTGCTCCTCCACCTCCTCACTTCTCCTGGACCCCAGTCCCAGGCTGGACAGCTACAGCCATCTCTGACTGATCTTGACAAAGGCACCTGTAGGAACATCTCACTTATCAAGTGATGAAGGTGAAAGTTCATAATCCTCACTACGCGATGTTGGAAACCAAGGGCAAGCAGGGAAAACAGTCCTCTCACGCAGGAGGAGCTCCTAGGACCTGGCTCCCTTCCCCTCCATCACCCCCACCCATTTCAAGTCCATGAACCGGCTGCCCTTTAGGAGGAGACAGAAGAGCTACCTGCCAGTGCAGAAAGTGCCAGGGCGGGACAGGGACTTTCAGTCCCTGGGCAGACCCCGCACATGGTCCCCTGTCCATGACCCCTGCCCCTCCCTCTTCTGGGTGCAAATGTGTGTGAGCCAAGACCAAGCTGAGCGGCTCTTGTTTCCGGGGTTGGGGGCCTGGAGGGTGGAAGAAGATACTTTCTTGTCTTAAACTTTTTTTTTGTTGGTTGTTGTGGACCATTTTTTAAGTCTTAATTGAATTTGTTACAATATTGCTTTTGTTTTGGGTTTGGTTTTTTAGCCACAAGTCATGTGGGATCTCAGTTCCCCAACCAGGGATCATCCAACCACACCCTCCACACAGGAAGGTGAAGCCCTAACCACTGGACAAGGAAGTCTCTGTCTTGAATTTTCTACAGCAGCCGTGCATTCAAGTGTTGCTCACACTTCAGATCCATTAGCATTGTGAAAAGGCAATTAAAAACACAGCTAGAAGCAGGCGACGTGCCCGAGTCTGCCCAGCGGTGCCGGCAGGCTGGCTGCGGCCTCTGGTCCCTGGGCAGCAGCCAGGCTTCTGATGGGGTCGCCTGGACCCGAGGCCCCAAGGGAGAGCTGCTCCGGGCTCCTCCGGCAGGGGCACCCAGACACCACAGCTACGTGGGAGAGGTGACCCAGCAGGCCGGGGCCTGACGCCCGAGGGCAGCCTCCGCCGACCCGAGCGGGGATCAGAGGCGTCAAGCCCAGACGGGAGAGGGGCAGTGGGCGCTCTCCAGACGAGGGAGCCTGGGTGAATCAGGAAAGTCACTGGGCTGGAAAGCGATTAAAGGGTGAGCGTGGGAGGGGATTTCCACGGAGAGCGACCGGCCCAGAGCAAGTCCAGGCGGGCCAGCTGCAGGCCGCGGCCCTCCTGAGGGTTGTTGCAATGCTGCCCATAAAACCCAGATCCGTGGAGACTTGAGGCCTTGATCTGGTTTCTTTTTTCTTATGTTGCCCTTTAGAAAAACGGATCCAAGGAAACCCCAAAGCTCTAGAACAAAGCGCTCTCCATCAAAGGGGTGTGAGCAGTCGGGGGACGTCTCTGGGAGAGGCCAGCTGGGGGTGTCCCCAGACGGGTGGGCTTGGGGGGACCCGGCTGTGAGGTGACCCACCTTCCTCCGCGTCCTGGGACTGCGGAGGAGACTGTGGGGGAGAAGACTCGCTCCTGCCGTCTCTCCAGAAGGACGACAGCGCATCCTCCCAGACAACGCCGGACACCGGAGGCTGAGGTTAGAGAGGGAACAGACTTGTCTCAGGGGTCACGTATCCACTACTACAGACTGCTCTGATCTCCCCTGTGACCATCTAGGGGCTGTTACTGTCATTTTAAATAATATACCTGGACCTCGCTTTATCAGTTCATTTACTGTAGGTAGTGTTTACTGACTCCTGATAATGAAAGAATGGGAAATTCTTCTGTTATCTTTCTTCCTTCCAATTTTTGTTGGTTCCATTTCCGTTTTATCCAGTCACTCAGCAGCTACGCACTGAGGCCCTACTGTGTGCCAGATGACATGCTGGGTGCTGGGTCCACAGGGTCAAGAAAACACACGAAATTCCCGGCTGGCATGGGGCCTGCATTCTAATAGAGGGGGTGGATAGTAAGTAAGGAAAACATCAAGACTTTCAGAGGGAAATCAGGCAGGGAAGGAGACACAGTGTATGTGTGTGTGTGTGTGTGTGTGTGTGTGTGAGGGAGAGAGAATGAATGTGTGTCTTTGTGACTGTGTGTGTGACTGTGTCTGTGTGTGTGACTGTGTTTGTGTGTGTGTGACTGTGTGCCTTTGTGTCTGTGAGTGTGACTCTGTGTGTGTGAGTGGGACTGTGTGGGGAGGTTTCAGCAGGGTGGTGGGACAACCTCCCAGAGAAGGTGCTGCCTGAGTACAGAGCTGTGTGAGGGGAGGAGACAAACCCCGAGATGCTGGTGGGGGGCCCCCCCCGCAGTCCAGGTGGGGAGGAGCCATGGCCCCGGGGGAGGGCTGGTGGGGAGGTCTGCGAGCTGAGAGGGGCAGCTCCCCGGGCTGCGTCACAGGCCGCAGGCTCTGAAGAGTTATGAGCAAAGGGGTGACTTGCGCTCCCTTCAGTCTAAGTTTGTCCGGCGTTAATACACATCTTCTTTGTAAATAAATTAATCATCAGTGCTTGTTCTATGGACTGAGCCTCATGATCAATGAGCACTAAAGTGAATTTACAATAAGATTAAGTAAATACTGTAGAAAACAGCAGAGATTTTACTCCCGGTTCCTCTCTGGCCCTGCTCTTGCCTCCAGCCCACCTCGTCCCATCTTCCTTTCCATTCCATTCCGGGCAGTCCCCTGGAGTGGACTGGATGCCTGCAGCTCAGGGCATCTCTAGGGCACTGGTCCCGGGACCGTTTTGTAGTCCAGCCCATTGCAGCTGCTGCAGACAGATGGACGAAGGGAGCAGACCAGCTTCCCTGGGGGAGTGGGTGCCTACGGAGGGTAGAAGGCTGGCACACGGGGACGTTCTGTGCAGCAGTCCTGCGTCGGGTCAGGTACAGAACTGAGGGAGTGCGACCAGGACCCAGCCAGGCCCCGGCCAGGCCCCAGCAGCTGAGCGCCAGCGCTGTGCCCAGGGCTGTGTTCCCTGGGGTGCTGTTCCCGGGGGCGGGGTCCAGATGCTCTGGCAGGCAGGGGCTGTCAGCACTAGCCCTTTGCCCCTCTGGAGCCGTCAGAGGCTCAAGTAATCCAGCTGGGGTCTGAACCTCTCCCAGATGGGGCCACCAGCAGAGATCAGCTCTGGGGAAAGATTTAGTGAGCCATCTCTCCTCATCCCTGACAGACCTGGAGGGCGGGACTCCCAGGTCCTGAGGATCTACGCAGGCCCCCGGGAGCTGTGGGCTGGGAACCGAGGCTTAGCTGCCAATGACCTGCCGTTTCCATGAGAGGGGACACCCTGCTGAGTTCCCTCCTGTGGCCCTCCCTTTACCCCAGTGCTCCTGTCTTTTTCCAGCCCACACTCCTGTGTCCAAAGGCCTGGCGCTTCTCCACCCAGTCAGCTGAAGAGGAGAGTGGGGGTGGCTAGTTCCCACCTAAAAGGAAAGCTGTGTCCCCAGATGCCGACACAGGGGTGGTCCTCTCAGCCACCAGAGTCTCGCCCAGTTTTGTCATTTAGAAGCTGTGTGACTTCATCTAGGTTGCTCCGCCTCTGATCTCATCGGTCAAGAGACTCAAACACATGTGAGGGTGCTCTGCAAACATTTAAAGCCCGCACGTTTGTGAAATCCCCTGGGTCTGGAGAGAGCACCAGTGTGTCCCAGGCCTGGAGAGGGAGGGGTGACCGACAGAAACCAGCTGGAGCAGAGCTGGTCTGGAGCTAGCTCACGATTCTAGATTATGCAGGTCTCAGCCGTCCTGGCGGGCGCCCCCAGGAGACGCCTATGCAGGACCGGGGTCAGGGCCTGGGCGGGGCCTGGGAGCCCCAGGAGGGTGTGGCCGGCAGACAGGCTGAGACCTGGGCTCCCTAAGGCCGGCCAAGGCCCTCACTTGAGCTCCCCCCTCTGCCGCCTCAAACATTACCAGTCTTGATGGCCTCTCTTCTCTCACGGCCAACCACGCCCTCTCTGGGAGGGTTGGGGGCTAGCTGGCCCACATGCGCATGTGGGCGTGTGCGGGCACGTCTCCTGTGGGCTGCAGAGCTGTGGGTGGGAACTGACAGCCCTGACCTGGATGCTGGGGGGGTGCCCCCCTCCCCTGGACACGCTCTGTTCCCGTTAGGCTCCGTGTCACTGGGCAGAAGGGTGCAAACACAAGATGTGGGCACAGCATCGTTGCTGCCTACTGCTATTCCCATAATGACCCACTGCTAACAAGGGTATGTAGGAACAGGCTCTTAAGAGACGGGAAGTCCCGGGGGAACGGGCCAACATAGGGTAGCATGATGACCCGGGAGAGCCTAGACTAGTCTCAGGGTTCCCATCTTCTTTTGAAGTCAGTAAAAGTCGGGGAAGGAGTAATGACTTTTTTTCAATTAATTTTTTTGGGCAGCACCATGCAGGCAATGGCACCCCACTCCAGTACTCTTGCCTGGAAAATCCCATGGGCAGAGGAGCCTAGTGGGCTGCCGTCTATGGGGTCGCACAGAGTCCGACATGACTGAAGCGACTTAGCAGCAGCAGCAGCAGCATGCACCTTGCGGAATCTTAATTCCCTGACAGAGGCCCCACAGCAGTGAAACCCTGGAGTCCTAAGGACTGGGCCGCCAGGGAATTCCCTGGAATATTTCTTGAGCCTCCTTCCTGTGCTGTCACAGATGTTATCTTGCTCATTAGAGTTCCCGGAGATCAAAGCCAGTTAACCCTCCTGCTTGACAGATGAGGAAATTGAAAGATAATGAAAGTGGGCAGGACACAGCCAAGGGGAGGAGTTGGGGTCGCAGAGCTGGACAGGGCTGAGAAGCAACCGCAAAGGTGGTGTCCGCGGGAGGCTCTCCAGGCGGCAGAGAGAGGGGAGCCTTCAGCTGAGTATGGGGGGGGGGTGGCCAACGGTGACCTGAACCTCGGAGAAGAGGCAACTGGCCCCGTCGGCCAGGCCTGGCTCCCCCAGGCCCAGGTCTAAGTGGGCGGAGCGCAGCTCTGTCAGGGGCGGTCCCAGGTCGGGTGCAGACCCGGTCCTTCCTCCTCCCCCGGGAGGGGAGGCTGAGGGGCCTCAGGCTCCTGCCTCCTAAACCACATGGGGATGGAAGCGGGCGCGGGAGGGTGGGCCATCCAAGCAGAGACCGCTGTGGGCAGCCTGTCTGGGGCCCCCACACGGAGAAATCTGCCCAAGGCGGGAGGAACCCAGCTTAGCCTGATCCCCCCCTTGCCCACCCCCCCCCACCCCGCCCAAACCCCAGGACCGTCTTCATTTTTCTGATTGCGCAATGCCAAGGGGCAACTGGCCAAGCGAGGAGGAGGGTCAGTAGCTGGGGCAGGGTTCCCGTGGCCTGGGAAGCTCCAGCAGCTGTCTGGCAACCCCCCCACCCCCGGCGAGACTCAGCCGTGCCGGTGGGAGACCACGAAACAGGCCCCTCCCAAGCGGCTAGGCCTCTAGTCTAGACGACAACCCTTCCTTCCTCTTCCCACGCCCCGAGTCCAAGGCCTGGAGGTCCCCGGGAGCGGTGGACTAAAGGCCCGAAGGCCCGAGCGGTGGGACAGCAGCCCCCTCGGTCTCCGCCCCCGCCCACCCCCGCCCCACGCCCAAAACCCGCAGGGTGACCGCGCCCCGCCCCCGGGCGGGCCGGGCGCGCTGGAATGCGCGGCGGCGCAGGAGGCAAGGGGCGGGCACCGGACATGTGAGGGCACATCCCGCGAGCTGCCGCCCGGCGCGCAGACGGCCCAGGAAGGAGCGGGCGAGCGGGCTGCCGGGCTCGGGGGCTCTGGAGCCCGGGGCCGGGGCGGCGCGGCGCGGCGCGGCGGCCAGGGCCGAGGCGGGGCCCGACAGGCACCAGGCGCGCCGGCCTGGCGGCGGGGAGAGCCGGCGGGGCGCAGCGCGGCCTGGCCGCGGCACCGCGCGCTCCCATGACGGCGGCCGTGCTCCGGGAGGGCGTGCTGGAGAAGCGCAGCGGCGGGCTGCTGCAGCAGTGGAAACGCAAGCGCTGCGTGCTCACCGAGCGCGGGCTACAGCTCTTCGAGGCCAAGGGCGCGGGCGGCCGGCCCAAGGAGCTCAGCTTCGCCCGCATCAAGGCCGTGGAGTGCGTGGAAAGCACCGGCCGCCACACCTACTTCACGCTGGTGACCGAGGGCGGCGGCGAGATCGACTTCCGCTGCCCCCCGGAGGACCCGGGCTGGAACGCGCAGATCACCCTCGGCCTGGTCAAGTTCAAGAACCAGCAGGCCATCCAGACCGTGCGCGCCCGGCAGAGCCTCGGGGCCGGGGCGCTGGTGTCCTAGAGCGCGGGGGCGCGCCTGGCCTGCCCGAGGTCGTGCCAGGTGAGCTCCCGGGTCCGAGCCCCCCTCCTGTCTGGCCCTCCTGTCGCCTCTTTCCCCGCCGGAGGAAATGGGGGCCCCAACCTTTGAGCCCCCTCCAGGCTGGGCCGTCCGAGGGCCAGCGGGAAGGGAGAAACCTGGGGGAACGCCCAGGAGTCCAGCCTGGAGCTGAACGCCGGCCTCCCCCGGGTGCTGGCGGGCTGACTGTGACCTCCGTGTCCGAGAGGAGGGTGGGCCGGCAGCCTCCCGAGGCTGGCTCTGGCCTGACTCCGGGAGGAGGCTGGCGGACAGGCCGCGGGGCCTCCACCCCTGCCAGGGCGGGGCTCCTGGGCTGAGGGAGCGGGGTGGGGGTGGGGCAGAGAGGGCTGGGCTTGCCCCCACTTTCTGCTGGGATGACTGTCGCCCTCGAGTTGGAGCGTGGAATTGTGGCAGGAAGACTCCCTCAGCGGCAGGGTGCTCAGGGTTGGGACGGGAACCAAGAAGCCAGTAATCCCCAGGTGGGACTTTGGGGCGGGGGCTGGGCTGGACCTGGGACCCCCCCCCCTAAGGCCGAGCTGTTTGGGAATCCAGGAGATTTAGGAGGTTTTCAGGCAGGCCACTCCAGCCAGGGGAGGTGGGCCTGTCCACCTGCCCCTGGTGTCCAGCATGTGGGCTGGGCAGAGAAGGGGCCTGGAGGAAGGGCTGGGCCCTGGCGGTGGGTGGCTCGGGCCACAGTCTGTTGTCTGTGATGCCGTGATCTTCTGTGGGCCGTAGGGCAGGGGCAGGGGGCAGGCCTGTGGTCAGGAAAGCGGGGCAGGGACCAGGGCGGAACCAGAAGCCCTGGCTCACCCACCCAGGAGGAAGGGTCTAGTTTGTCTTTCTGGAAGGAAACTGACGTTACCCCCCGCCCCCCGAGCCCAGCCCACCCATTGATGGCCTCTCACTGCGGTGGGGAGCCCTATGCAGTGGGGGGCCCCGAGCTGCTGGCTGACAGGCAGACCCCGGGCCTTTGAGCTGGATCTCTTTTGCCCCTGACCTCAGGGACCCGGAGGGAGCAGCTCCCTGCGGGGGTCACAGGGGGGTGTTCTGAAATGCGGGAGCAGGTCCGGGGACTCTGCACAAACAGCTCCTGTGGACACGCTCCCCACCACACCTGCTTCCGCCCTGATGGCTGTGCTTCCTCTCCAGCTTCTGGGCCCCCATCGGCTCTCGGAGCGTGACTGTGCTCCTGACTGTGCTCCGAGTGGCGAGGCTGCGGCTGCGGACACCCCCGTGGAGGAGGCGTTGGAGTCACGGGTCAGCGGGAGCCAGCAAGGAGGGGGACAGCCACGGAGAGCTGAGGATGAGGATTCGGCCCCGGGCGCTCAGGCTCTCAGGACGTGCCTGTCCCAGGCCCAGCCTCTGAGCTCCAGCAAAGCCCCGACCCGCTGCGGCCCTATTGTCTACTCTGCAGACTGTCCGACCCAGGCTTGGTGCTGTGCCTGCAGGAGGGCGGCCCCCGGGATCGCTGAGCCACCATCTTAGGACTTGAGAGGCCCGCCTGGGGACCACGAGACGAACCCCCCAGGCTCAGCTCTGGATTCACCGAGGCCCACTCTTGGGGTCGTCTGCTGCTTGGGTCCTTTTCGGGACCCCCACCCCTCCAGGCCCCTCTTTGCACACTTCTTCCCCCCTCCTGCCCATCTTCCCCGCACTGCCGTGCCAGGCCTGGAGGTGGTGGGGTGGGTAGAGGCTCAGCCATTACCATTTCACACCTGTCCCAGAATCTGATACCCTGCAGAGGGCAGTGACCACGCTGTTCTCCGAATGAGAGTCTTTCCCACAAAGACCTGGTATTGGGAACATCCCTCTCCTTGCCTCCACTTTCCCAAGGTAAACCCCATCCTGAAATCTCTAGCCTGGGGAGGCAGAGACCCTGCAATCCAGAGAACACAGCCTCAGAGGTGCTGGAGGAGGGACCCTGGGGCCTGCATAGGCCACTGTGGCCTCTGCTGTCCTCCTGGGAGGCAGCCGTGTCTCCCCAGTGGGGCTCGTCCCTTCGTCACTCACACACTTGGGCCTGCTCCACTGACATCACAAGTCTTCTCCACGTGATGGTTTAAAAGGAATCGTTTCAGCAGCAGAGAAATGGAGGTGGAGACAGCGCTACCCTGAGTGACACAGGGACGGCCCGTTGGCTGACCCACGTCCGGCCTGCCCTGTTGCCGTGTGGCGGCTTCAGAGTCCGATGGGGCAGGGAGGCCGAGTGTCCACCACAGGGGTCTGGAAGCCGCTTCCAGCCCTCTTGCTCCCCGCAGGCTCCTCCTCCCATCCGGTTACGACTCCTGTCCTTTGTCCCCGTCCCCCAGAGCCCTCTGCAGCTTCTCTTTTCTCCAATATGTGAACCTCATCTTACAATTGAATAAGAACTTAAGGTACAAAGACACTTTTACAGATGCCTCATTTGTGCTCATTAGGCTGTCCACCCAGCCCACGATGCAAATAAGCACCCCCGCCCGGGCTGGCTCTCGCTGTGATCAGTCGGTGGTGTCTGCCTTGAGCCTCGGGAGAGAGTGTGGAGGCCAACGGCTCTGTGTGTGGGTGGAGGGCGAGAGACCTTGGTGTTGCCACTGCGTCCTGGACTCAAGCTATGTGAAAGGCTTGGCTTCATTCTACTGTAAAACAGCAGCTTCTAAGATAGATCCTGGCTTTTTCCAGCAAACCGAGGGAGGTGTCCAGACACTCAGAAATGGGAGTGTGTTTGTGAGCAGATGGGATCAGGGTGTGGGACATGCTTGTCTGGCAAACAAGCCTCTTGCAGGCAGGCCCTGGGGGAGTGGAGACAGAGCACCTGGTCTGAGCTGAGTCCAGGAGGCGAGCAGTGGCCGCTGTGCCCTCGAGGGGCAGGTGCCGTGGGGGGTGTCCTCAGCAGAGCTGATGGGGGGTCATCCTGGAAGGCTGGCTGTGCAGAGTAGTGAGGGGCATGGCCGGTGTCGGGGGAGCTTCAGCTCTTGGCCCTCTCTGCTTTTGGGGAACACCGCCCTGTCGGCTCCAAGTATCCTTTGGTTCCTGTCCAAGCCCACTTGGGCTGCTCCCTTTGCTAGGAGGTCCTGGCCCCTCTAAGGTTTGTGCTGTGGGTCCTGGCATGGAGTATGCTGGAGCAGCTGGTGGATGTCTAGAAAGGGAGAAGCACTAGGAACCCCAGAGCGGGTGGGGCTCAGACGTTCCTGGGGTGTCTGCTGGGGAAGAAGGCCCTCTCCTGGGATCAGGGGTACCCTCATGCTCTGCCGAGGGGGAGGAGCCTGGGCCCCGTGCCAACCCCCGGGAGTGCTCAGCTGCACTGCTGAACGGGGTCAGGGCCCCCCGGGGGCCCTGAGAGGCCCGGCTGTGCCCTGTCTACAGACAGGCACAGGGTGGAAAAACCTCGCTCACAGGAGGCCTGGGTGGGGCCTCGCCACTCTGCTTGCCCGGCCGCCCTGGCCTCATCCCTGCCAACCCCTGAGTCATCAGTGGGAAAGTAAGGCAGGGCGAGTTCTTGCAGGTGGGGGTGGGGGCCTCTGTTCAGGTGAGCAGGGTTGGGTGGAGGCTCAAACAGCCATCCTGTGGCGGGGACTCGGGGTGGCGGGCGGGAGCCTCCGGAAGCGGGGGTCTGCAGCAGGGGGAGCAGGCACTGTGCCCCGACCCGGAGGCCCTCTCCCAGAGCTGGGGGTGCAGAGGCACCTTGGCGGTGTGCCCACCAGGCCCAGTGCAGGGGCCCTGGCAGACCCTGGCCTGCCGTGCACCTTGCTGCAGTAGTCTGGGCTGCCCCTCCCAACTGCCAGAGTGTACCGCCTGGGACGCGGCTCACCCTCCCGACTGGAACCTTCCCTGGTGCCCAGAGGACGTCCCGGCTCCCAGGGGGTGTGCCCTCCACGGCCAGGCATCTCCTGTGTCCGTCCCCACGCCCGCAGCTGGGACCCCTGCACAGGACAGGCGGGGGCCCTTGTACCCTCACTGCCCCCCGCCCTGGGGACTCTCCCTGCTCTGTTCAGGCCTCAGAACCTCCCTGCTCCTCGGCCATGGCCCCCCGTCACCACTGGGGACGGCCACTCCCGCCCTTCTTGCGCGCCACTGAGTCCCTGGGACTCGGTAGGTGCCTCGTCATCTCGACGGTGACTGAGCTGACTGACTCCACGGGCCCACGTCAGCACAAGGGAGTCATCCAGCCACGGAGGCTGTGGATTCAGAAACAGGTTATGTGACCTGCTAGGCGTCCCAGCGGCTCACCGGTGGGTCCTGGATGTGTGCCCTGAGTCCATGCCAGACAAGCCCTTCTCGTAGGGTTAGCGGGCGAGTGGCCAGGGAGAGGGGCTCGCAGGCAGGTGGAGAGGGTGAGAGCAGAGGCTGGGGGCTGAGAAGGGGCATCGGGGGGCCTGTGTGGAGGGCACTCGCGGAGGGACACTGCAGTCAGGCCTTGACACAGCACTGGGTCCAACTCCAGGAGGGGACCAGCAATGGGCCCCTGCACTTGGGAGGGTCTGCATGAGCTCGCAGGGGCAGCCCTGGGCAGGACCCCCTGGGGCAGCAGAAGGGCCTGGGGCGGGGCAGTGCGTGTACTGTGTTGGCTCGAATGCTCCGTCTCACGACCTGGGCACAGGGCCCGTCCTGAGGGTGAGGCCTGGGCTCTGCTGATGGACCCTGTGCTGCGTAGCCTGCTCCTGAGACCCACAGGCGGCCCACCTGCTGCCGGGGTGAGCGGGGACTCCCCTGGTTTCAGCACTGAAAGCTCTGTGTCCCCAGAATGCCGCAGGCCGTCAGTCACCCTCCTCCGCACTGCCCAGGGTCAGGAAGCCTGGCCCCCCGCTTTCCTGATTTCAGCTGTCAGGCCTGCCCTTGGCCCAGGGCCCCGGGAAGGTCCCCCACAGAGTCCTGGGCTGTGAGCTGCGGGGCAGGGGCCCAGGGCACTGCCACCCCCGCTCCGGCCAGTGGGGCGTCCTGCATCCTCAGGACACACAGACTCCTGGCCGCAGGGAGGAGGGGGTGTCCCCAGGCTGCCCAGTCAGCTCTGCCTCTGCTTCATCAGTGCTGAGCCCGCCCCCCTGATTCTGCCTCCCAGAGGTCAGGGAATGCAGGGGAGATGTGGCCGGGGCAGAGGTGCCAGGGCTGAGCAAGGTGAGTTGGTGCAGATCGCGGGTGCAGCAGGGAGCACAGAGGAGGTGCTGACTTGGGGCCGCTGGCCTGGTCCCCGCTTCTTCCTCCAGGCAAGGGAGAGCCTGTTGCCAAGCTGCTGTTCTTACACATAATCCTTTATTTTATTACAGACATCCATTCATTGAGGCAACTGTGAAAGGATAGAAAATTATAAAGAAGGAAACAAACGTCACCTTGGTGTTTCCATCTTTCAGGGGTCATCTTTGTCAGCTTTTCGCTGTATTTCCCTCAACACTGACTCCTCTCTAAGTGTGTGTGATGCTTAACTGTCACCTGGTTTGCGCCACGCAGGGTCGCACTGTGGGTGCTCTGTGTCTTCATTTCTCACGTGTTGTCCGCTGCTATGAGGCCGCGACAGGGAGCGCTTCTACTGCTGTTTGTTTGCCATCCAGCCCCTCCTCAGCTGGAAACCCCCACGCCCTTTAATGCTTATCTCTGTGTATAAGGATGCAAAGAACATTTGCCTATTTGAATCTCTCTGTGCCTCTGGATGTTTCTTTCTGAGAATATTGTTTTTTAATTTAAATTTTCTTTTTTTTTTTTAATTGAAGTACTTGAAGTACACTTTTGAAGTGCATTCTCTTAAAAAATTACGTTTCAGGTGTAAAATATAGTGACTCACAATTTTCAAAAGTTATGCTGCATTCACAGTTTATTATGAAACATTGGCTCTACTCCTTATTGTGTGTGTATCCTTGTAGCTTATTGACTTTATGCATAATAGTTCCGTCCTCTTCATCGCCTACCCCTGGGTCAGCCCTGACTTCCTCCCGTTCTCTGTATCCGCGAGTCTGCTCCTTTTCCGTCATGTGTGCGAGTTTGTTGTATTTTCTAGACTCCACATGTAAGAGGCATCACACCGTATTCTTCAGGAGAATCCGTGCCGTGCCATGGCTTCATGAGAGCCGGGGAGTGCGGGCATGCTCCTTGAGGAGGCTGGTGGTCGCAGAAGACAGAGATGGATGGTGGGGGCCGGGGCGCAGGAGGGATACGGGTGAGGGGCTGGTGCGGAAGCAGCGCTGTGGGCCGGGTCTGGAGCCCGACCCGAGCAGGCGTACGGGCGGCAGCTGAAGCCTGAGCCCTGATCACAGCCCCGAGTGCGAACCCCGACCGTGTCTGCTTGCTGACATGGTCTGCCTCCTGGATCGCCGTGAGTCGTGTGGAGAGAGCGCCTGTAAAAGGGACAGCACTTGGGGTGCACAGGCCATCTGCGGGCACAGCCCCGGGTCACTCTCCACCAGCACTGCTAACCAGGCCCCTCTCCAGAGGCCCAGAGCCCTGCGAGCTCACACACACACGCACGCACACACACACAGGCACTCACCTGCACGTACACACGCACACACGTGCACACGCATGTGCACACACACGCAGACACACACACGTGCACAAGCATGTGCACACACACACACACACACACGGGGACGCCCCTCAGCTCTGGCTTCCTGCTGACCCCTGTGCTCTCCCTGAGCCCCCTGCTCCTTCAAAACTCAGCTCGGGAGCGCCGCTGGTGGGCAGACCCCATGCAGCCCCGCCGGTGTCTGCCTCTGAGGGGCTCGTGTGGATGCTGCTTCTCAAGAGTGACTGGCCTAGAGACTGGACGGATGTCTCGCCCACACAGTGAGGGCTCCTGAAGGCCTGAGCGTCCGTCTTGCTCGCTGCCTCCGCTCATCCTAGCTCCTTTTTAAGTTTTATTATCTCTTTATTTTTAAATGTTTTTGTTTTTTGCTCATGTTATGTGGCCTGTGGGATCCTGGTTCCCTGACCAAGAATCAAACCTATGCCCCCTGCATTGGGAGCCTGGACTCTTAACCGCTGGACCGCCAGTGACGTCCCTCTTCCAGCCTGCTTTTGAAGGAAACGCTGTGTTGGGCAGGTCCGTGTCGCAGGACTGAGCGTGGCCAACAAGCTGGTCCCAGCGACAATCATGTACGTTTGGAAGCAGGTCCCTCGTGGTTGGACCTTCAGACAAGAGCCCCTCCTGGCCGACATCCTGACCGCTGTCCTGCGATGCCCTGGGGCAGAGGCCCACCAGGCACGTCCAGGCCTCCAGCCCTTGGGGACTGAGACGACACCTGGCCTTGCTGCTGTGGCCATCCCCACGTGAAGCAGACAGGCCGGCCTCATGCATGCCCACCACGGCATCTCCCTGAGGGCTCCCCTTCCCTGGCGCCCCTGTGGGAGGCCCAGGCTGTGTGGGGGGCATCCAGCTGCAGCGCGGGGCTCTCCTTGTCCCCGAGAACAGCATCTCCCCGCAGCACGGGCGTGGCAGTCCCCCAGAGGGAGAGGCTGTCACCCCCACCAGCCCACCCTGCCCATGGGGACCGCTGCGTCACAGGCCTGTCCTGCAGACACAACCCCATCCAGGCTGATGGTCCCTGGCCTGGGCCTGCACTCACAGGTATGATGCAGGCAATCAGCCCCAGCATCGTTTACTGGGGGACTTAAAATGGTCCACCCTGCCTCCAGCCAGGACGGGGCCAGGTGTGCCTGGGGAGGACCCCAGCAGGACCCCCGGGCACGCGGGCCTTCGCTTCAGTTGTTACCAGCACCCAAGAGGCCTTTGTTCAGAGCTGGACTCTGCCGGCGCTGGGAAGGCGCACCCAGCACAGCCTGTTTACCCAGCTCCTCCTCAGCAGACGGTGGGTGTCTGGGGGGCGGGCCTGTTTATCTTTGGCAGAGACTAAATCCTGGATGAACGGCCGGGTGAGGCCAGAGGCTTCCAGCTGTCCAGTCACCCCTCTCCACCTCTCCCGACGCTGGATCCCCTGAGAAAGTTACAGTGGTTCAAGGGCTGTTAGGATATCGCTCACCTTGGGGACCGTGGTCACTAGTCTTCAAGGAACTGGACTGGGAGGGGAGGCCGCTCACTGGGCGGGGACCAGACTGACGGCTTCCCAGCTGTGTGCAGGTGCGCAGCGTCACGGGGTCCCGTCCCTGCCGCCTCGTTTGGTCTCCCACCGCTGGGAGCAGAGAGGATCTGTCTCTGCAGAGAGAGAAATGGAGACTCAGAGACACTGGTCGCTTGCTCAAAGTCACACAGTGCTGACCTGCTGTGGGGTCTGCACCCAGGTCTGTGAGCCTGGAACTGGCCGGGACGAGGCTGGGAGGCCTGGGGGCCCGCAGGAGGGACTGCGATGGGTGTTGTGAGGTGGGCCCAAGCAAAGGTTTGGGCATTTATGCCCCTGCCTGGGAGACTTGGGGTGGTGGTGGGGCTGTCATTGGGTTTTACTGAAGGCTGATGAGGGCAGGGCTCTGCTGGGTGTGTGGGAAAAACTAAATAATTCAGTAATAAAGCAGGAAGGCTGCATTAACTGCCTGGAGCCTTGTGGGGTGGACACACGTGCTGAGCCCTGGCCCCAGCCTTGTGGGCTGGTCTGGGGTGTGAGGCGGCCATGGGCCCTGGCCTGCCCCGCCAGCGCCCGAGAAAAAGATGAGAGTCCCAGAGGCTCCTCATGGAACAGACAGCCGGTGGACCGCAGCTCCTGAGCCCCCTCGCCAGCTCCTTCCCCCTGGGCCCTGGGGGTGGTTGGAAGTTCAGCTCTCTGGTGGACCAGGCTGGCCGCTCACCCTCGGGCCCAGTGCTTGGTGGGTCACCTGGAGGTCTTGGAGGCAGGGTGGCACTGGGCAGCAAGCTGGGGGCCGGGAGCTGGCTCTTGGTGGGGCTTGAGGGGGCCTCCTTTGACCCGAATTGGGGGAGATGCTGAGCATCCAGCCCTCCCCGTTGGCCCTCGCCGTGGCCTTGGGCGCAGAGGGTGCTCTGCAGATGAGGAAGCAGAGCTCAGAGAGGCCACCCTGGGATCCACCCCAGTGCCGGCGTGGGGACAGGACCTGGGCTGCATGTCTGAGTGTGTCCAGAGGCTGCCAGAGGGTGGGGCCGGAGTCCCAGGGCACTCCTGTCCCACCCACGCTCACCTTTGTCCCCTTCCCTGACACCCCCACCCCCCAGGGTCCGCCTCTGGGGCCCAGCTGAGCCTGCAGCACCTCGAGGAGTGGCCAGGGCCCCAGCCAGACAGCTGCGTTTACTCAGCTTTTCCTTGACATTCTACACACGCGAGCACTTGGCCGGTGCCCGGAATGCTGTTTATTGGAACAGTCTGTCTTTCGGGGCGCCTGCATCAATTGCCCCATTGTCCCTTCCTTTCCTGGACGTCTCAGGCTGGGGAGACCAGCGTCAGGGAGGGAGGTGCCCCTGCTGCCCTGGTGTGCAGGCACCACGGAGGTGCCAGGGCTGGGTGGGCGGCAGCGGCCTCGGGTCTCTTCTGGCCTAGTCACTTTTCTCTGTTGTGTTCTCAGGTCCCAGCGGAGCAACCAGGGGAGGGGAGAGCCCACCGTGCAGGTGATCAGGCGCTTCGTGAAGGGAGTGCCATTCCCAGTCCAGGGCCAGGGCTCAGCCCCGCGCTGCCCCCAGTAGCTGCGTGGCCTTGGGCAATTCAGCGTCCGCTCTGGGCCAGCTCCGAATCCAGGCTCTGCCCCTCACTGGTCAGATGCCAGTTGTTTGCCCTGATGAGCCTCAGTTTCTTGATCCATAAAATGGGCTGAATAACAGTCACTCCTCATTGTCTGTATTTGCAAAGCGGCCCACTTGCTAAAATGTATGTATCACCCCTGATCAGCACTTGTCGGGCTTTTGTGCCAGGTGGGTGAGAACTGTGAGACCCCTTCAGGCCGCGCTGCCAGCAGAGCTTCAGTGAGGTGGCAGCTGCCTCTGGTTTCCATCTCATACTGCAAACAAGCGGTTGGTGCCACGCTTCTTGCGTATTTGTGCTTTTGCGGGTGACTCCAGCGTTTGAGATGGCCCCCGAAGTTGGTGCTGCAGGGCTGTCTGGTGTCCTGAGCGTGAAGAAGCTGGGACATGGTTGATGGAGAAAATACATGTTAGATGAGCTTCGTTTGGGTGTGAGTTCTCAGGCTGTTGGCCCCGAGTTCAACGTCAATGAGCCAACGGCATGTATCAGATAAGGTGTCTGTAAACAGACACGCGTGAAGAAGGGCTGTAGCGACAGGCTGGATCCCTGGGACCCCGGCCCCGTGTCCCGTATGCCGAGGCTCTGGGTTTGCCGGGTCACATTGTCTGATGATGAAACAGAACCTTGAATGATGAGTCAGCGACACTCGTCACACAGGCTCCGGAGGCTCTGAAGTTCAACTGTGTGCAGCTGGCCGGTAGCTCTGGTGGTTGTTACTGGTCCATGATGCCTGGGTCCACAGGTCTGTCTCCTGACCCCTCAGCCTCATGAGGGTCACGTGCCCCCCAAAGTGCACACAGGGCGTCACGGCCAGACTGGCTGGGGCCTGGGGCATCTGGCCCGCACTCGCTCTGCCTGGTCCCCTGTGAGGCTCTCAGAGCCCTGGACACCCGCGCTCTTCGGATGTCTCCTCAGGAGGCTGGAGAGGCCCAATCCCAGCTCACAGGTGAGCTTTGAGTCCAGGGGCTGCATGAGCCGGCTGGGGCTCGCTCCTTTTGAGAACCGCACCTGCTCACTCTGGGGAGATGAGGGCTTCGGGGTCCCCGGGGAACCCTAAGGACAGCCACTCCCGCATGGGGCAGGCGGTAGGGCTCACGGCTTAGCCGTCCACCCACTGACCCTGCCCTTTGCCGGCCAGCTGTGGGCCGAGTCGCCAGCCCCCTCCCGTGGCACAGCTGCCTTCCTCCATCTGCCTCACGTCCTCTCGTGAGTTTAATCTGGTCAAATTAAGAGTCTTTACATAAGTGGACTCTGTAAACACTTTTCAGAACTGAGCCAGAATCATGTGTGGTGAACAGCATTCCCTTTTCCTGGCACTTTGGTTTCCTCCGACGCTAAGGTTCTCCCTGTTTGCCTGTGTGTCCACGACGCAGTGAGCCTCCGTTTTTCCCGTTGGCAGAGAGTGCTCAGGACATCGGAACACAGAGTCCCTTCCTCCCCTCCCCCTTCCTTTCCTTCCACCCCCCGCACCCCGACTCTCACCTGCGCGGGTCCTGCTGGACCTGGGAACCTTCTTTCTCACTGTCCGGGAATTCCCTCCACCTCTGCCTGGCACACAGCCCTCCCCTTCTGCAGGATGTTCATTCGGTGAAACCCAGGCTCCAGAAGCTTCTTGAGAAAAGAGACACAAGACTCTGAAGCTTCATGTATTTAAAAATATCTACACATGAAAAGATGCTCAACATCGCTCACAATTAGAGGAATGCAAATGAAAACTACAATGAGATGTCACCTCACAGCAGTCAGAATGGCCATCACCAAAGTCTACAAACAAATGCTGGAGAGGGTGTGGAGAAAAGGGAACGCTCTAGCACTGTTGGTGAAAATGTAAATTGATACAGCCACTATGGAAGATGGTATGGAGCTTCCTTAAAAAACTAGGAATAAAACCACTATCAGTTCAGTTTAGTTGCTCAGCCGTGTCTGCCTCTTTGCGACCCCGTGAATCCCACTCCCAGGCCTCCCTGTCCGTCACCAACTCCCACCACATGACCCAGCAATCCCACTCCCAGGCATGTACCCCGAGGAAACCGAGACTGAAAGAGACGCACGTGCCCCATTGTTCACTGCAGCGCTGTTTACAGTAACTAGAACATGAAGCAACCTAGATGTCCATCGGCAGATGGATGGATAAAGAAGTTATGGTATATATACACAATGGAATATTACTCAGCCAGAAAAAGAACATATTGAGTTAGTCCTGATGAGGAGGATGAACCTAGAAGCTATTATACAGAGTGAAGTGAGTCAGAAAGAGAAAGATAAATATTATATTCTAACACATATATATATGGAATCTAGAAAAATGGTACTGAAGAATTTATTTACAGGGCAGCAAAGGAGAAACAGACATCTAGAATAGACTTATGGACATGGGGAGGGGGAGGAGAGGGTGAGATGTATGGAGAGAGTAACATGGAAACTTACATTAGCGTACGTAAAATAGACAGCCAACAGGAATTTGCTGTGTGGCTCAGGAAACTCAAACAGGGGCTCTGTATCAACCTAGAGGGGTGGGGTGGGAGGGAGATGGGAGGGAGGTTCAAAAGGGAGGGGACATATGTATACTTATGGCTGATTCATGTTGGGGTTTGACAGAAAACAGCCAAATTCTGTAAAGCAATTATCCTTCAAAAAAAAAAAAAAAAAAAAACCTTTCCTCCACCCTCACGGTCAGTTGACAGTTTGGCATCTTGGTCTTTCTAGTTGGAAGTCATTGTCCCATAGGATTCTGAAGACATTTTCTCTTGTATTCTGGTTTCTGGCATTGCTACTGAGAAGCCTGAGGCTACTAAAGTTTTTGTGTGTGACCACATTTCTCCCTGGATTCTTTTGGGCCATGGGGTTGCTAAAGAGTCGGAGACGACTCAGGAACTAAACAGCAACGTTTCTCTCTGGAGCTGGGCTCCCGGTCCTCAGGTTTTGGTGCTCGTGAGGCTGGGTGCTTGAGTCCTGGGAGGCCGGCGCAGGCTCTTTGATAGCTGACTCATGGGCTCTCTGAGGCGCCAGGGCCCCCAGGTGTGAAGTGCTGGGTCCCCGAGGGCCCCTTAACTTCCTTATCTTCCCTGACCAGTTTCCCTCTGTGCTTTCTGGGAGATTCCTTCAGCCTCCCACCCAGCGCTTCTGTGGAATGCCTTGTTGTTGCTGTTGTATTGCTGATTTCTGAGAGCTCTTTTTATTTTCGGAATGTTCCTTTTCTTCTCTCTGTAGCTTTCTCCCCCGGTTCATGGACACGGTATCTCCTCTTTCTCTGTCAGTTTTGGAAGGTTTGCTCTGTTCCTTGCATTTTGTGCGTTCTCCGGACCATTTTGGGTGTGTCGTTCTCTTTCACAGTCGATGTTGTTGGAAAAAAGTTGCACAACATGGAAGTTTCAAGCTAAGTTTCCTTTGGGGCAAAATCAGGACTGGAGACAGCACTTTAGAGAGTTCTGAGAAACTGCTCCGAGGAGGCGAGGGGAGGAGCCAGGTTATAGGGAGTTTTGCAATAAAGGGCAGGTAGTCTGAACATCAAAAGTTTATTGTTAATTAAAGAAACCGGATATCCCAAGTTAAGGAATGCAGGGCTTTTCTACGTGTGGGAAGATGCAGGAGCCTGGGCTCACTGAAACTCCTTTGATGTGTACCTCACCTATCTGGGTCAGTATCTTGTGGATTTTTTAAATTAAATAATTATTGATTTATTTTTGACTGTGCCAGCTCTTCCTTGCTTTGCTCAGGCTTTCTCCGTTGTGGAGGTCAGGGGCTTCTCTGCTTCTGTGCAGGGCGTCTCACTTCGGGACTTCGCTTGTTGAGAGGAGCTCTGGCTCTGGAGCTTGGGCGCGGGAGCTGTGGTGCACGGGGGCTTCTCTCGGACCAGGGCGGACCGTGTCCCCTGCACTGCCAGGGAAGTTCAGTGCCTGGTGTCCTCGCATCCTGAGCTTCCCCCGGGCTCACCGAGGGGTAGCTGCAGTCTGGTGGCTGCTGGTCGGCAGTGCTTCTTCCTCCATGCGTCCCTCAGGGCTCGCCAGTTCACCATCTGCGGAGGCTGCAATCCCTGGTGATGTGACATCCTGGTTTGTTGATGTGGCAGAGATATTCCGTTTCTCAGTTTTCCTCCAACATCTGGTGGTCCTCACTGTACATTTACAGATAGGACCTGGAAGCACGCAAAGGCCGTCGGAAGCTCAGGGTGTGGCTGGGGCTGGAGGCCCTCAGCCTCTCTGCAGGCCCCAGACGTCAGTGCTTCCTGGAGACGGCTGCCTTTCCTAGGTCAGAATTCCTATCTCCTTCTGGGCCCATCTGAGGCTGGCTGCCCGTGTGTCCGGAGTAGAGGTGGGGGGTCACCCTCCGTTTGTAAGCTTCACTCCATCCTGGGTCCCGCTGTGACGCCCGTGCTCTCGGCTGAGCCTGTGTCTGTGACTGCTGTCCTCCCGCCTGCCGTCTAGGCCCCTGCTGACCTCACCCTGCCCACGTCCATCTCTTTCTCCTCCTCTGATTTCTGTCTCCCTTCCCTTTGCACGTCTGACCCTTGGGGTTCCCCCTCTCCCTCTTCTGTCCCGGCACCCCGCCCATCTCCAAGCAGCGTGTCCGCTGAGCTCTGCACAGCTGACAGCGTCCTCCTCTAGCCAGCGCCCGCTGCAGTGGTCACTCCCATGGGGCACCCCCAGGTCCAAGGCGCTGGCCTCAGCTAGCTGAGATGCATGTCTCAGGAGTAACGTCAATGCGCTAAGACGCTCACATCTTTCTGGTGTCTCTGATTAGAGGGAACCTTCTGATGTTCAACTACAGGTTTTTGGGTTTTTTCCCCCCAAGAAGCATCCCTTTGTATCCGGCTGCTCCCCTACGTCTTCAGAGCAATTCTCAGCACGCTCTAAGGGTCTGTCTCCTGGACTGTAACCCTCAGCTGTTTGCTGTCATGTCTGACTCTTTTGCAGCCCCAGGGACTGTAGCCCGCCAGGCACCTCTGTCCATGGGATTCTGCAAGCAAGAATACTGGAGTGGGTTGCCATTTCCTCCTCCAGGGCACCTTCTCGACACAGGGATCGAGCCCACATCTCCTGCATTTGCAAGTGGACTCTTTGCCACTGAGCCACCTGGGAAGCCCAACCTTCATTAAGGTCCCCAAAGAAAACAACTCTCAACGCAGAGGCAGCGTGTTTTCCTTCAGCTGGACTCTCCTCTGTTCCACAGCAGTGCTACTCCCTCCCCAGGAGCTGCTTTTACTATTCATTTTGTGCCATTGGGCTTCCACAGTGGCTCAGAGGTAAAAGAGTCTGCCTGCAATACAGGAGACACAGGAAACACAGGTTTGACCCCCTGGGTTGGGAAGATCCCCTGGAGAAGGAAATGGCACCCACTCCAGTATTCTTGCCTTGGAAATCCCATGGACAGAGGAGCCTGGCAGGCTACAGTCCGTGGGCTCACAAAGAGTCGGACGTGATTGAGCAACTGAGCACGTTGTATTGAATGTGATTTATATTATATTCACATTTTGCTATATTTGTTTATTGTGATTATTACTGTGATTGCCTCTGAACTGGTCCCTTGGTCTCCAGTTCTTCCACCCTCGGGTCCAGCTTTTATCCTGCAGCCTGAGTGAACTTTCTCAAATGCACAGCTTCCTGTGTTACAGGAAGGCTCCGTGCTTCCTGTATGGAGTTACAGGGTTACAGCCCTTTGACGGACCTCTGGTGACTGCACAGAGTTCAGGCTGCTCGGCATGTGGGTGCACACCCGGTTTTGTGACTTGTAGTCACCCTACGGCCGCTGCCAGCCCGCCTCCTGCTTGGCCCCAGCCTCATCCTCTACACTCTAGCGAGAGCAAACTGCCCGCAGTTCTAGCTGCCCCACGAGTTTTCCTGCCGCTGTGTCTGCTCAGACTACCCTGGAGTCTGCAATGCCCTTTCTCCTTGGTTGCCTGGTGAATTCCTTTCTATATTTCCTAAGTTTCCTCTCAGGATTCATCACACCACGTCAGTTCTGTCATAAAGCACACATGTTATTTCAATTGTTTGGGGAGTTTTTAATATATTCATGTGAGCAACGAAGCAGGAGGGGAAGCCTTCCCGTCTGTCTAGATTTTAGTCTCAATAGTGACGCGTTCACGTTTATTGAAGTTGGAGAGAGGATGACAGGTGTTTGTAGCAAGTGTGTGTCTCACGTGGACCCCCTGAATTATTGAGGTGATTGTCCATGGGGGAAGGTGTCGGTGAGAATGAGTACCATTTTGTCACAGGCTCTGAAATACCGTGGTTCCCTGGCCTCCATGAGGGCTCCCGGAACCTCAGTATCCTCCATGTAGAAGCAGCAGGAATTCTCTTCCCCTTCTTTCTCCTTGGGCGTCAGGAACCGACCGGCCCACCGCCCTGCTCAGCACCGCCCTCTGCTGCTGGCTTCCCCAGCGTCACCCCTGACCCCAGAGAGGAGCCGGGTGCAGGGCTCCCGCACCCCACGAAGCAGTAGGAGTTCCTGGGGACACGCCACTGGTTCAGAGCCCCTGTGTGTCCTGGAGTCGGTTTCAGAGGGTCACGGAGCCTCCTGCCTCGGTGTGCATGTGAAAGGGATGACTTCCAAATGACGTGTGTGCAAGTTACAGATTTCAAAAGTTTTCAGTGAAAGTTCTAAGCCCCCCAAAGTGAAGAACCCCTTAACCACTTAGATCCTTAGGAGGACTTTCAGACGCAGGGACCCGACTTGAAGGAAGATAAAGCAGTGACATGGGGGTCACGGTGACTGGGTTGCAAGCACTTCTGCCAGATGGGCTGTGTTTGTCCTCTCTGGGTCTAGTGCTGAGATGGGCCCAAACCACCTGGGTGGACAGGTGTGCACAGCAGGGAAGGTTCACGGGTGATAGGTTCAGGCCGGACTGAGGACGGCTGACTGCATAGCAGCAAGGCGGCTGGGTGGATGGGGAGAAGGCGCTCAGGTACTGGTCTGTGGGCCACGAATGAGGCACACACACTCTCTCCAAGACTTAGAATCTGGGCAGAGTTTTCTCACCCAAAAATCTGAAATAAGATCCCAGTTTCATGGGATTCCTTCTCGAAGTCTCCCTAACTTGTCATTTCAGGGACATTTTATGAAACCACAAAGCCACAAAATTCCCAGATTACCAATGGCCAGTCCACACTCAATAGCTTGGATATTAAAGAATTTCCTGGGCCTTTCCTGGTGATCCAGTGGTTAAGACTTTGCCTTCCAGTGCAGGGGATGTAGTTCGATCCCTAGTTGGAGACCTGGGATCCCATATGCCTTGTGGCCCAAAAACCAAAACATAAAACAGAAGTAATGTTGCATAAAATACAATAAAGACTTTAAAAATGGTCCACATCAAAAAATATTTTAAAAAAATAATTTCTTGATTATTCCTGCTTCTGGCTGCCACTTGACAGGATTAAAAACATACTTCACTTTTTTATTGATCATTTTGTTTTTTTAATCTTTATTTTATAGATAAAATAAATGAGCCAAGAAAATAGCATTAATAATCTACTAAAGACAGAACAGTGCTTCTGAGGGGAGGGATCAGTGAGAGTCTGGGGTTAAAATATGCAGACACCGTACATAAGACGGATAACCAACAGGGACCTGCTGTCACAGGGAGCCATACTCAGCATTTTGTAATAACCAATAATGGAAGACAATGTGAAGAAGGAATATATAGGTGTGTATATACATATATGAATCTCTTTCCTGTACACCAGAAACTAATACAACATTGCACATTGTCTATATTTCAATAAAATATTTTAAAAAAGAGTAGTGGTTCTCACACTTTTGGGTCTCAAGAACCCTTTATGAGATTTACTGAGGACTCTAAAAACCTTTTGTTTGTTGGTCATGATTACCAATATTTACCATATTAGAAATGGAAATGGGGCAGGGAGGAGGTGCGCACCGGTCACTGGCAGGCCCTCTGTGTGCCTTGGCACCACGTCCCGCTGGCGCTCCTGGCCCCGGTGTGGGTGTGGGTGCAGGGTGGCACAGCTCAGTGTCACATCAACGAAGGCACAGGGGCCCCGCGCTACCTCCCTGCCTGCTTGAGCTCATCGTTGGAGGGACAGCAGTTCACCCCTGTGTCAAGGTTAGTGAGAGGCTGGACTGCCCGCCCCGGGAGAGGGGGCGGCTGCAGCCTGGATGCTCGGGAGCCAGAGCTTGAGTGAGCAGCTCCCAGCCGACCCCGCCCAGGGCCGCGGGCTCCCCAGGGACCAGCGGGATCTCCTGAGCCCAGAGCTGATCTCCCGCACTGTCTTTGGTCAGAAAGCTCCTCTCCATGTTCGCGTCTGTCCACTCATTGACCCCACGAGCACTGATTAAGCCCCTGCTGTGTGTCAGGCACTGTGCCGGGCACTGAGCGTACGACCAGGAGTAGGACGTGGGGCTGACACTCAGTTTTCTCCGGACAAGTTGGTAGATGACCCTCCATGCTGTGGGTCACGTGCAGGAAAACAAGGAGGCATGGGGCTGTGGAGCCTGGAGGAGGTTCCAAGCGTAGTCAGGGTGGTTAGAGCCGGCTTCCTGGGGGAGGCAACGCTCCTCTGATACTTGGAGGCAAATGGAGTGAGAGAAGGCCTCTGAGAAGTCTCTGTGGCCCCAGGAGCCGAGTGTGTGGAGGCAGGGAGGCTGAGAGGGGGCCACAGGGCGGGCGGCCCACTGGGTCCATGCCAGGGGACGAGGAGTGGGACCACCCCGACTGAGGCTGGGTTCTGGCCAGGGATGCGGGGGATGCCTGCTGCACTCTGGGGCCCCTGGGCCAGCTCTGCTCTCAGAGCGCCCGAACCCACGTGGTCCTGAGGGCCACAAGGGCCGCCTGAACCCCAGCCACGGGCCCGGCCTACCTGCTGCTCCCAAAGCCACACAATCCAGCGTCTTACGTTTCCAGAGCTCCACAGCCCACCTCAGCGTCACTGGGCGTCCTGGGCAACTCGCTCTGGAGGCGCATCCTGTCCTCACGGGGGTCTCCCCCGACCTCTGCCTCCTTGTCACCCCACCCCCTGAGCTGCCGCTCACCCTCCGGCTCCCAAGGACCACAAGATTGGGTGGGGACCCCACGGATGATTCAGGAGAATCTCCCGGACTCAGCTCCTTAGTTAATCACATTTTCAAAGCCCCTTTGGCTGAGGAGGTGGCATATTTCCATTTTCGTTGGTACATCCGTTGTTGGCGGAGAGTAGGGGGTTGGGAGGGGCCTTGCGCAGCCAACACGGGTAATCCGTCCACACATCTCCCGGGCTGAGGGCGCCAGTCCTGATTGCCTGCGGAGGGTCCTCCCTAGCCAGGGGCACGTCTGCACCAGAGCCTTACAGGCTCACAGCCCCGGGACAGCTGTGCTGTCGCCGGTGGGGTGAGGGCTTTGCGGGGGGCGGTTGACTCGGCCTCTGGGCAGATGAGCCCTGAGAAGAGGGGACTTTTTCAGGATAACTCTCAGCAAGGGCAGGAGACAGGCTGCAGAGGTACCAATGGGGAGCAGAGAGGGGGGCCTTGGAGCTGCGGCCTCGGGCTGAGCCCCACAGCACTGTGTGGGCAGCAGGCGGCCCGAGACCGTGGGGCTGAGGACGCTGCAGGCTGGTGGGGTGACAGGTGTGGGTGGGCGTGGGACTCTGGAGCCCGGGACCGGGGTCTGCGTGAAGCCTGAGGATGAGTCAAGCCCCTCTGAGGCACCGCAGGGGAGGGTCCAAGGAGCGGATCACGGTCAGCACGTTCTCTGAGGTCGCCTGGCTGCTGGCCTTTTAGGTTGCTTTGACTGTTTTCGTTCTATTTGTCAGCCTGCTCTCTTTGTTCTTCCTTTTCAGAAAGCAGGGTAATCCAAGCAGACAATTCATTTTGTCTTTGCCCATGTTAAGGTTTTGTATGAAAGTTATTGCAAAGGTTATAAACATGATAAACCCACGCAATAAGCTCACCCCCAGCTCCCAGATTCCTCCTCGGACCCCAGCCACTCCTTGGCAGGGCCTGCCTTTGTTTTCCACCCAGGCCACTCCACCTGGAACTGTGACCCCACATAACCTCCCAGACCCCGATCTCTCTCCCTGGCAGCTTTCTTGCATGGAGGCTTCCCAAAGGTGACCCGACAAAAGCCAAATCAGAGCCACTTCTGCTGGCCCGAGAGGGCGGGCTCTGTACCCCCTGTGGCCCTTGGGGAGAACACTCCGGTCCACCAGTTCTGTTCCTACCCTCCTGCTGCTGGCACGGCCTCGCCTGGTCTCTGCGAGGGTCAGTGTCCTGCTTGTTTTGCCCCGGCCTGGACTCCCGGCCCATGAGATGACCAACAATAATAGCCACTGGATTAACATAGCAGGCATTGTCTTCCTCTGACCAGAGGGTGGGTATTAGGTGTTCAACCATCATTCTAAAAATAGCCAGTAAACAGGTGCACCGCCCCCCATGCTGCTGGCATGGGGCTGGAGCGGGGGCGGGGGGGGCGGCGGGGGAGGGGGGTTAGTTCCAGGCTCGGATGTGGGGAGCCATCTGGGAAACCTGCCAGGAGAGGGTGCGGAGCGTCTGTGGACCCTCAAAGTCCACCAGCCCGAGGGTCAGCCCGGGCCCAGGCCCCTCAGTGTACCCCCAGCACTGATGACCAGAGCACCAGGGTCAGGCGCCCTCCTGAGTCTGAGGTGATGCCCAAACAGCAAGCCTCTGGCCCTCCTGGAGCCCAAGCTGGGGCCTGGTTTCCACATGTCCCTGCAAGGGATGTGGGGTCAGCGAGACAGCTCCTCAGAGCCCCACTCCTGCTTGGAGCCCCTCTGGTCTGTGGGCCCCCCCTTTCTGGGGCTCCTATCTCCTGGGTATGGCGCCATGTGCCCGGGCTTTGTGTGCCCCTGAGCTGGCACACAAGCGTCTTGGAGCTTGCTGGCTGCCGGGACCTGCCATGGCCCGTCCATGAGGCCGTGTGCGGTGGGCAGGGGGAGCAGGCGGGGGAGGGGCGCGGGTCTGTTCTATTTTTACCGGCCAGTGGCTGCGGGCCGCAGCTTTCATAGCCTGCCCTCTGCTCTGCCCCACAGTCTGCAGTCAGCCGCGAGCCGAGGCCAGCCTCACCCCCGGAGACCAAGGAAGGTGAGTGTCCCCTGCCTGGGCCGCAGCGCTGGGGCTTCAGACTTGGAGTAGGCCGGGGCCTGGGACGTCGAGAAGGGCGGCTCCCACCTGTGCAGCTGGGCTATGGATGGACGGCCCGAGATGGCTCTGCAGGGACAGCCGCCGGCCCGTCTAGGCTGGGAGCTGTGAGCTGGACTTCCCAGGCCCCCGGGAGCCCCAGGGGAGAGCCTTCAGGTGGTCCCAGGAGGGAGCAGGGTGCTCTGGGGCCAGAGGGGCAGACGGAGAGCTTGGGGCAAGGGGAGCGGCGGCACCGGGGCAGGAGACGGAGGAGAAGCCGGGGTCGGGGGGCAGGACCCCCTCCCCTCGCCCACTGCTGACCGGGGAAACCCACCACCTTTGCTCTTGGTCTTGGGCGACGTGCTCGGCGCCCAGTGCTGTCTGCACGGTGGATGCAGCAGGAGCAGGCAGAGTGCCAGCCCTCCTCGGGGCTCCAGGGCAGAGAGCGAAGGCGACGGGGCCCCTGGGGGGCTGTTGGGGAGCGCATGGGGACTGCAACCTGGGTGGGCTGTCTAATGGGGTGCGGGGCGTGAAGTCCGCTTGGCTGGGAGCCTGCCCCCAGCCCCGAGGGCGGATTTTCCTGCTCTGCGCCGGCTGCACAAGCCTCGCTGGGGGTCTGGAGGCCTGTGGTGCCCTTGAGCTGGGGTCCAAGGCTGGGGAGGCCGGGCGGCGGTGAGGGGGAGGCAGACATGAGCCCAAAGGGAGTGATCAGTCCTTTCCCCACCCTCACAGCCACACACACGCAACTCACAAGCCTCACGCCCACAGACACGTGGCCTCAGCCTCCGCTCCTGCGGTCCTTATCTCCCGCCGCCATGGGGGCCGGGTGTGCGCCCCCCACCGCAGAGTTGCCTCCTCCGCAGTTCTTATCGCTGGTCCCCCTTGTTTTCCAGGGGACCTGTCAATGGGTCCCGTCTGTGGGTGTCGGTTAGAGCAGCGCAGAGCTCCCTAGGCCTGGCATTTGTCAGCAGGCAGGCAGGGGGCGGGCTGTGGCTTGGCAGGGGGTCGGCACTGGCTGGGCAGGTAGTGGGTCCCCTGGGAGGCGTGGGCACAACCCGAGGGCAGTGTGTCCACCTCAGGGGGGCTCTGTGCCCCCTGGGCCGCTCGACAGGGGCTGTGAGGACCGAGCGGGTGCTCTCCCTAGCCGCACTCCTCTCGGGACCTCCTCAGAGGCCCCAGAATAAACAGCTGGCGATAAAATCTAACTTCAGCCAAACATCTCTGGAATGTGCGGATTGTTCCGCTCCCCTCTGTGCCCCAAGGTGACAGCTGAGGCTTCGGGTCACATTCCTGCAACCCAGCAGCAGGGGGGCCCACGGACACTCTGATGGGGGAGTCGGCAGGGGGGCTGCCCCCACTTGGGCGTCACAGGCACAGGGGAGCAGGGAGGACTGAGGCAGAGGTGGAGACGGCTCTGGAGGAGGTGGTGCGGTTGCTGCACTCCCCCACCCACTCCAGGACCTGGACTGAATCCAAACTCCCAACCCTGTGCGCAGCCCCCTCCCCCCCTCCTCTCCCCTCCAACTCAGCTCAGGACTCCTGACCTGCCCTGTGCACCTGCCCCCACCCGTCATCCCTGAATCTTTTGCCCAGTGTCCACCCCCTGCACTGAATGCTCTCTGTTCAGGCTGGCCCCGAGTGTGGTCAGCCCGGCTGGAACATGCCCCTTCTATGGCTCAAGGACCCCTTCCTTGATCTGGGCCCCAGACTGTCATGCTAAAAGGGGTCCCAGGATCACTGGTCAGGGGGCTTCAAACTGTGCTCCATAGACAGAGGACCCCACCGAGGAGAATGGTGGTCCTGGGCTAACTGCCGCCCCCCCAACCAGGGCTGGCTGCTCTGGTGATTTGGCTTGAACAATGGGTTCAAGAACTAAACTTTAAGTGGGAAATGACTTCTTTGATCCTTGATTTTGCAGAGGAAAACGGGCCTGCAGAGGCTCAGGGTGAAACCAGAGGGGGACCCAGGGCTTGCCCTTCCTCCTGACCTGAGCCCCTCTCCCTGCAGTGCCCCCCACAGCCCTGCTCTGTGTGTATGGCTGTCCATGTGAATGGCGCCCCCTGGAGGTGTGCCAGGCGGCAGCTTCCGGTTTTCTGTGGTCGCTTTTGCAGACCCTTCCTCTCTGAGCCATCCATGACCACCTGCTGCCCACAGGGCGGTCTGTCTCACCCTGTCATCCAAGGCCCCCGAGTGAGCGCCCTCCAAACACCTCTTCCGTGGATACCATTCCGGTCCCCACAGGCATCAGCTAACTTTTTCTGGAAAGAAGCAGATAGGAAATACTTCAGGCTTTGCACGTTACATATGGTTTTGTCACATATTCTTTGTTTTACAACGTTTCAAGCAAAAACAGGCCGTTCCTGACCTGTGGGCTGCAGTTTGCAGATCCTGGCCCTACACACTGGCCCAGCAGAACTGCTTTTGGTTCTTCTGTTACTTATTTGCCTTCGTGAGATTTCTGTCCCCCTTGTATGAAGGAGGAAATGGGTAGAGAGGAAAAGAGTGAAGGGACAAGTGTGTGCCGCCTCCTGACCCACTGGGGGGCGGTATGTCTTTTCCTGCTGTGGACCCTCTCTCCCAGGCTGGGTGGCTGATGCAGCCCCAGGCCCAGCCAGTGTGGGTGGGGCAGGGATGGTGTGTCTCGCTCATCAGTAGTTCCTTCTGCCCCAGGTGCCAACTGCCCGTCACCATGCCGGAAGTGTAAGTAGTCCCCCGCCCCTTCCCAGGGTCCAAGAAGGCGTGTCCCTTTGCCGCAGACTTCAGATCATCTGTTCAGTCCCTGAAGCAGTTCCCTGGGAGGCCAGATCCTAAAACAGGGACAGTGCTGCATGCTGGGGTCCCCAGGGCCCCCACAAGTGCTCCCAGGGTTTGAGCAGAACTCCTCCCCGTTGGCCTGCATCTCAGAGGTTGTCTGTGCTGGTGAAATGGGTGGACCACGAGCCGTGACGGTACCACCGAGTAGATGAACAAAGCTTGGGGAGGTTCCGGGCGAGCTTCCCTCTGAGCACCCAGGACGGAAGCTTTCACAGCCCGGGCCCCCTCAAGAACCCCATCCTCCCCACCAAAAGATGACTGGTGTTTCCCAGCGAGGGGCTCCAGCAGCCCACGGAGCCTGTGGCTTTTCCTCCTTGGAGTGGCCCCTCCGCATGGTGTCTGTGTTCTCTCTGGGCACTGTCCCCATGGCCTGTCCCAGCCTGTCCCCATGGCCCTGCTCCCCGTCCCCGTGGCCTGCCCCCATCCCCATGGCCCTGTCCCAGCCTGCCCCCATCCCCGTGGCCTGCCCCCATCCCCGTGGCCCTGTCCCAGCCTGTCCCCAAGGGCTTCCCCCCTGTCCCCGTGGCCCTGTCCCAGCCTGTCCCCATGGTCTGTCCCCGTGGCCTGCCCTCCATCCCCGTGGTCCCCCCCCCAAGAAGCTGAGCATTGTCCACACTTACTCTGTTTTCTGCTCCCCTCTGCCCCTGGCCTTCTTGTGACGGACGCCCACAGCGAGGTGAGTGAGACCCTGGGTATCTGTGTCCTGGTTGAGTCTTCAGTTGGGTGATGGGGTGTGGGGTGGACATTTGGGGAGAAGAGAGGGCTTGCATCAAGGCCTGGGGAAGGGGTGTCCAGAGGCTGAGCAAACTCCCTGGATGTGGGGCTCCTCAAGGTCCAGGGAGGGGGTACCCTGTGTGTGACGCCCTTCCCTGAAGGTGGTCCTGAGGTTGGGACCAGTGTGACGGCACCCACGCTGACCACCTAGCAGTTCTGCCTTGCCGGGCCTGAGAGTGCTGCAGCCCTGGTGGGCCATCTTGTTCTTGCAGAGCAGGTCCTGGGCAAAGCCACACTTGCAGGGTGGGAGGAGATCCTCCTCGGATTAGTCCATGCCCCACCGACCTCCCCACCCCTCAGTGGGATGTTGAGGGAGGAGCCAGGGTCCTTGCCCTGCCCCCGCGGCGGTCCTCGTCTGTTCAGGCTGGTAAGGACACAGGCTCTGTTCAGCCAAGGTGGGCGCTGCAGTGGGCAGCTCTGGACCCAGGGCTGGCCGACAGAAATCAGCAACAATGGATGGACGCTGGGCAGAGGTTCTCAGTGAGAATCGGAAAGCCTGGCTTTCAACAGTTGTGGGAATCTCTGAGTGTTGCTGAGGCTTGTATGAATGTGAGTTCATGGTGACTGACAGAGTGCAAGGTGGCCCCAAGCTCCCCACGTGGTGGGGAGACAGCACTGCTGGGAAGCATTTCCAAGGGTGAGGGACAGTGGACACTGAGGCTGGCGATGACCTTAGCCACAGTCCGCTCCTGGCAACCACACTGACTGGACCCCAGTCAGACCCCAGGCTTTCCTAGAGGAGGAGACAGACCACACTGAACGGCGGATTAGAAGCTTGCTCCAGGCCCCATAGCCCATTCATCTGCTCCCATGGGGACTGCTCATGGCCCATCATTTCCACCTCATGCACAGGAATGGCAAACCAAGCTGTGGTCCGGGGTCAGTCCAGTAGCTGCTGGCTGGAGTGGGGTTCGTGATCGCCTGTGTCCAGGAGGGGACAGGAGCCCTGGGAGTCCGGGGTGGAGAGGTGACCCCTTCGCTTCCCTGGAGAATACACCTACAGGGCTGAGACCTGTTAGACCGTATCTAGTCAGCAAGAGATGTCAAAGATTTTTAATAAGAGGAGAAAATACTGTTTTCTGAGAGTGATTATGTGGATAGTGTCGACATCAGCCAAAAGTTTGACGACTGAAGTGATAAGCTTCTTCACTGAGGAACTCACAGCTTGTTTCTTTGACATGAGGTGGAGTTGCCCCCAGAGATGCGGGCTGTCCTTGCTGCTGGAGGCCTGTGCTTGTCCAAACCTCACTCTGTCTACAGTCCCTCTGCTGGCCTGGGGCGGGGGTGTCTCAGCCCCCTGATTCACAGATGAGGGAGGGGTGCGCAGACCCCAGGGCCCGCAGGGTGTTTTGCAGGATCCAGCGCATTGGTCAGGGAGCTGAGTCTCTGAATCTGAGGGGTTAAATCACAGACGGGCACTTAAGGGACCCTGAGGCAGGGGTTCTGGGTGCTGAGGGTGACTGGGCAGTGTTGGTCCAGATTTCTGGTTCTGTGCCCTCTGCCTCAGCTGTCTCTCCTCCTCCTTCTTCTCAGAGAAAACCCAAGATCACTGCCTCCCGCAAACTCCTGCTGAAGGTGAGCGGGTTCCTGGCCCTGGGGGAGACAGCTGGGGAGACAGCTGGGGAGGCAGAAGGGTGCAGGGCTCCTCTGAGACTGGGGTGGCGGGGGAGGGGGAGATGGCTGAGGAACGGAGGCACAACGGAGGGGGCCAGTGGAGCCCAGAGCCTGAGCTCTGGGCCTGGGGGGAGGCCGGACCCCTCGTGGGGACAAGGGCTGGTTTTGTTTTGGTAAGTGTTTCTCTCTCAGGCGCTCTGGGTCCTACAAGGATGGGAAATGATAAGAGGAAGGTGGAAGGGCAGTGAGGCCCAGGGTCCAAGCGCCCACGTGGTCAGATGGGTCCCAGGGTCTGGCCTCGTGAGGTGCACACACTCCGCACGTGTGGCCTCCTTGTGCCCATGTGCCTCCTCAGGGGCGGGGCCAGGGCCCGCCCAGCCTGAGGCCCACCTTCCCGTGTGGTGCTTGGATACTCATCCGGCTTGGCTCCGTCCTGTGCAGAGCCTGATGCTGGCCAAAGCCAAGGAGTGCTGGGAGCAGGAGCACGAGGAGCGCGAGGCTGAGAAGAAGCGCTACCTGGCGGAGCGCATCCCCGCGCTGCAGACCCGCGGGCTGTCGCTCAGCGCCCTGCAGGTGTGGGGGTGGGCAGGTGATGGTGTGTGGGTGGGGGGGTGGCAGGTGGGGTGGGGATGGGGGGTGGGGTCTGGGGGGAGAGGGGCCCCGACAGGTGACCAGGATGGGGGGGCAGGCCAGCCCAGGGAGCCCAGCAGGCAGGTGGGCAGCTCGCTGGGGAGGCCCCTTCTCCAGAAGGGGCCTGGCTTCCCCTGCAGATGGCTTTAAAGTTTTCCTAACATTAATAAGAGGGTAGATACCAGTGACTGCAGAGCAAAGGGGCTGGAAGGAAACAGATCTCCTTTGACGTAGGACGTGGCTATGCACTGATAAACCACTGAATGTGAATGTGTGTGGTCCATGCCTCGTTCACCACACATCACAGCTTGCCGGGCCCAGCCTAATAAGTGCAGGGCACTCACACAGCCGACAGTTGGGTGAAATCAGCTGACAGGAAGCCTATGTTATGATGAAGAGTTGAATATACCCTGTTATTCACTGAAGATGAGAAGTGGTTGTCTGGCACGAATGGCTCCGAGTGTTTTGATGGTTCCCTGCCTGAGCATGGGGCCGCCCTGCTTGGCACTGCATGTCAGCCTGAGGAAGGTACAAATCCAGAATTCCAAGGATGGTTTCTGCTGAACGTGCATCAGTGCCTCACCACCACCGTCATAAGTTGAACCATCCTTAGACCAGGGACCGTCTGTAAACCAAGGCTTCCAGGTGGTGCAGTGGTAGAGAATCCCCTGCCGATGAAGGAGACTCAAGAGATATGAGTTTGATCCTTGGGTCAGGAAGATCCCCTGGAGAAGGAAGTGGCAACCCGCTTCAGCATCCTTGCCTGGGAAATCCCATGGACAGAGGAGTCTGGCAGGCTACAGTCCACCGGGTCAGAATCAGACATGAATTAGCAAGTAAACAACAATCTGTAAATCAAGACGTCATCCATGGTTCCCTCCAATTGGTGGCAGTATTCTTATTTTATTTATTCTCATTAATTATTCTTACTTTATCTTTTTGGTTAATACACAGTTTTCAAAATTTTACAAATAACGTATTCTTTTTATCAAAAGAAAACTTTCTGGCGATAACAAGTACATTCAGAAAGGAAAACAAAGGGCTTCCATTCAGAGTGAGGGCTCCAACAGCCCCTTCAGGTTGAGGGTGGGAGGTGGCCAAGGGCCCCCGGCTGAGGGGCGGAAAAGGGTCTGGGGGCTGAGCGCTCCTAGTCTCCCTTCCCGATTCCCTGCTTCCCCAGGACCTGTGCCGTGACCTGCATGCCAAAGTGGAGGTGGTGGACGAGGAGCGTTACGACATCGAGGCCAAGTGCCTGCACAACACCAGGGAGGTGAGGGGCTGGGAGGGTGGGGGTGGGTGGGGCCGCTGGGGAGGGAGGCGGGCTCTGACTGGCAGGAGTGGACCGGATCCCCCTCCCACTGCGGACTCTGGAGATGCCGCTTGGCCCAGCCCTGGAGATGGCGGGGGAGGGCGGTCTCACTGATGAAAGGCACGACTTCCTCCAGCCCGCCAGGAGGGCTCCGCAGTGGGACAGCTGCCCCCGTTTGCTCACCCACACACATCGTCACAGCCTGGCGATGACAGCTCCCCTTGGGCACGGCCTTCCTGTGCACTATGCCTGTGATCACTCTGCGCGCCTGTGCACCAAGTGGTGCTTTTATCCGCACCCGACAGATGAGGGCCTTGAGGTTCAGCGAGGCTGGGAACCTCGGCCCGGGTCACACAGCAGTGGGCCTGGGACAGTCTGTCCCTGACCCCGACTCTGGCGCTCAGCGCTCCCTCAGCGTGGGGCGTGGGGGCGTCAGCTCCAGGGGGGTGGGCGGGATGCAGGGGGCAGGGCTCCTGCGGGGGGGTGGGCGGCTTGCGGGAAACTGTCCACGCAGAGAGGCGTGGGGAGGGACCGGAGGAGGACTGCCACCCTGGAAACACCCTGGGGCGTGGCCCTGCCCTCAATGGGCTGCTCTGAAGGCTCACCGGGAGGGACCTGTTGGAAGCGGGAATAGGAGGACGTGCCCCCCTCCCCGCCCCCGGTTCCAAACGGGGCTTCCAAACGACACATCGGTCTGTGGCCACCACGGCTGACCGCCTTTCCCGTCCGAGCAAGATCCACCCACCCCTGTGCCAACAACATCGGATGGAACATAGGTGTCTGTCCACGAGGTGGCGGTGGTCACGGGCGTCCCTGGGGGCCTGGCCCGGAGCCCTGAGCCACCCGCTCCCTGCAGATCAAAGACCTGAAGCTCAAGGTGCTGGACTTGCGCGGGAAGTTCAAGCGTCCCCCGCTGCGGCGCGTGCGCGTCTCCGCGGATGCCATGCTGCGCGCCCTGCTGGGCTCCAAGCACAAGGTGTCTATGGACCTGCGCGCCAACCTCAAGTCCGTGAAGAAGGAGGACACAGAGAAGGTAAGCCCCACCCGCACCAACGCGGCCGGCCCTGCAGCCCCTGGGGGAACCCCGCCACCTGGCAGAACATTCCAGAACCCCTGGGGGCGGGGGGGGGGGCTCCCCGCCCTCTTCTGGGGGAAGGAGGGCTGGGGCTGCCCCGCCTTCTAGGACAGGCTGACTGCCCATCTCCCAGTCTCAATTGCGCCTGGCGGGCCGGCGCTCAGTCTCCGTGTGTGGCCCTCGCAGGAGCGGCCCGTGGAGGTGGGCGACTGGAGGAAGAACGTGGAGGCCATGTCTGGCATGGAGGGCCGCAAGAAGATGTTTGATGCCGCCAAGTCCCCGACCACCCAGTAGAGGTACCGAGGGCCAGCCCCCTGCTCCCGGCCCCGCCCCCAGAGCCAGCCCCCTTCTTCCGGCCCCGCCCCCAGGGCAGCAGGGACTCCGACCACCCAGTAGAGGTACCAGGGCCAGCCCCCAGCTCCCGTTCCCGCCCCCAGGGCCAGTCCCCTGCTCCCGGCCCCCAGCCCCCAGCCCCCAGCCCCCAGCCCCACCCCCAGGGCAGCAGGGACTCCAGGGCGGCGCCCCCAGGCTGGGCCTTGTGGTCTGAGGAGAGCGCCCTGAGCTGGGCTCAGTTTCGTCCCCAGATGTTCTGGACGCGTCACTCCTGCTTCGGGCCCTTGCCCCCTCACCTGCACGGGGCTGTATCAGCTCCATGGTTGCCCAGGTGTGCACCCAGCACCACCTTGGGTGCAGATGACCTGGCCCCTCTCAGGCCCTCTGGACCCCAGACTCTGGGGCAGGGCAGCCCCTGGGTGACTCTGATGTAAGAGCTTAAGACCTGGGCTTCAGTGGCCTCCAGGACCCTCTGGCTCTGACTTTCCTAAAGTATAAGCACCTTTAACTGCCTGCTGGGGAGTCCTGCCAAGTGCCCAGCAGCGCTCCAAGAGAGACGGGGCCGCCCACTCTCCCAGGAAAATGCTGGAGAAGGCACAGAGTCAGGCCAGGTGGTGCCCTGCGTGAACGAGCCGGGGGACACATGACAGGCAGGGTCTGTCCACAGCCCCGTCGTTTGGAGAAGCCCCCTGGAGGGGTGAGGGTGCAGTGGGGTTGCAGACGCTGGGAGAGCAAGTCAGGGGCTGACGGTGCAGTCGAGCTCTGCGCTGGGGATCACTCGCCAGATGTGGAGGGGACGCCCGGCCGGGCGGGGCGGGGACCCCGTGGGGCAGGGGGTGTGGGAGGGCACCGGGCCCGGCTGAGAGCTGAGGCCCAGCCTGGCGCTGAAGGCCCTGCCCCTCTGTCCCTGCAGGCGGGTGGCACCGCTGCGCTCCGGGCTCCCCGCCCGCCCCGCCCTCCAGCCCTGCTCGCCGCCGCCCCGCCCTGCGCCGCGGAGCGCCCACCTGGTCCACGGCTCCCTGCCTGCCTGAGCGCCCCTGGCAGGGTTGGGGTGAAGACCTCGCCTGGGGGGTGGGCGCCTGCGGGTCCCGGGCCCCCTGTGCCTGTTGCCCGAGGGCGTCACGCCCCCCCCCCCCCCCCCCATTAAAGCCAGTGTCCCGATCTCCCGCGGCTCTGGCTGTGAGTACCCAGGGGAGGGGAGGCGGGGAGGCCGTGAGGGCTTCCGGCAGACACGCACAGAGGCACGCTAAGGGGATTTCACACAGCGCAGCCTCACCCCGGGGGCTCAGCTCAGTGCAGCCTGACCCCCGGCCGTCAGTACGGAACTCAGGGGCTCCGCACTTCAGCCCCCGGCCCTGCCGCTCCGGAGGGCCGTTCTCCAGGCCCCCTCTACAGGTGCTCTGGTGTCCCTGACCCTCGGGCTGAGCCGCTGGCCCCTCCAAGGAGACGCCCTGTAGTTGCAGGCCCGGCCACCAGGGGGCCCCTTACACTGCCCTGGACTCTCTGCCCCACCCCCGGCCAGAGTGCCATCTGCCCGCGGAATCCCGGCCAGATTTCCCTTCACACTTCTGACAGGGAGTGTGCCCCGGGACTGATTCTTCCTAAGGTGGGGCAGTCAGGGGTCTGTCCTCTAGGTGAGGTCCTTTCTCCATCCCTCAGGCAACTGGACCAAGTCCAGTGCGGGCTGGAAGTGTGCTGGGATGGAGTGTGGGTCTGGAGGCACCCCCTGCACACGGGGGACAGCGGCCCATGGAGCAGGGACCAGCGTCTGGGCTCGGAGGATCTGGCTTTTCCGGGTGGTGTCATGTGAGTCCTGAGCTGTATCCTCCAGGGAGTGGCTGCTCCCTGCCCTGGCCCTGGGCTTCTTGGCTGCCCAGCACTGGTCCCAGGAGAGGCTGGGTTGAGTGCAGAGCCCTCCGCCTGCCTGTGAGTCCCTGCTCTGCCCTCTGCTCCCAGTGTGCTACCTGCCATAAATGCCCGAAGCTGGGAGCAAAGTGCAGCGCCCGGGGCCCCGGGGCAGGGCCTGGCTCCTGTCTGCCTGCCAGCGCCCGAGGGACAGCAGCCTGGAGGAGCTGGGGAGCATCCTGCTTCAGTCCTGCCTGCAAAGAGCTGGGTGGGCAGAGAGACAGAAGTGTTCAAAGAAACAGCTCCTACAACACGGAAACCCTTAGGCACAGACACGCCCAGACACACACGCACACCCACACACTCCCAGCTGCAGAGCCTGGCAGGCATGGCCGGTTCACGCCAGAGAGCGTGGCTTGCGCTTCACACCCAGGCAGTCCTGGCGCCCCTTCCCTGCCCCAGGGCCCCTGCAGACGGCCTGGGTCCAAGGCGTGGCCCCCGCCTCTGCCCTTGGAGGCCCGGGGTTGCAGAGGCAGCTCTCAGTTTGCTGGCTGACTGTTGAGCTGGGTCCCGGGTACTGGGCCCCACCCTGCCCTACAAACCCAGGCCTGATTCAGAGCAAACACCCAGTGCAGACAGCCCACGGGACGGGGCCCTGGGGTGGGCCCCAGGCCTGCTCAGGGGCCTCTGGGGATGTCCAGACCTCTGGTTCACAGCAGGGCCAGACCTCGGCTACCTGCCGCGTCCCCTGTGGGCTGGATGGGGCGGGCTGGGCTGTGGCCACAGCAGGGACTGGGCAGGAGGCATAGTCTCTGGAGAGACGCCCACCCAGTCCCCGCTCACCTTTCAGGGACCCGGGCTGGCCTCGGGCAGAGCAGAGCTGGGGTCAGACCAGCGGCCGCAGCACTCACTCTGTGCCAGGCTCCTCTCTCCGCACCTGATTACTCCTCAGACATTCACATCCCCTGAGAAAGGGACCACCGCCACTCCCGTTCTCCAGAGGCAGAGAAGCCACAGGCTCCTGAGTGAGGGACCAGGACTGAACCATCTAGTCTGTAAGGGCCCAGACTCTTAGTCACGGCTAATAACACGCTTCGTCAGAATCACTCATTACATTCTCACAGAAACCCAAGGCTCAGATCCTGTTACTTCAGATCCATTCACACACGAGGAGACAGAGGTTTGGAGAGCTGAAGTCATTCACCACAGGTTTTGGGGTTTGACAGCCGCAGGCTGGGGACAGGGACCTGGGGGTCACCCTTTTCTGGGATCAGACTCAATAGGGCCCAACCTGTAACTTTCCAGAAGGGACGTGGCCGGGGACCAGGGGCAACACACACAGCTTGGAGTTTGCCTGTCCCCACAGAGGGGAACATTCAGATGAGGTGCAGACGCCCCCGACGGGCTAAGGGCTTTCCCCCACCAGCAGGGACGTGGACCTGCAGTGGTGCCTCGGGGCGGCGTGTGGGGGGTGCGGATCCGCTCCTCCTGAGGACCCCCAGGCGGAATGCCTCCCACAGGCGCTCCGACCAACCCCGAACTCTGTCTCCTCGTGGCAGGAGGCCGAGCCCACTCTCCGCCTAGAGCCCCCCTCACAGCAGGCTGGCCCCGGCCCAGGGCCACGGGGACCGAAGGGCCCACCATGGAGGAAGCCAGTTAAACATTAGCCCCAGTGGCCCCCCACGAAGGGAGGCAGGCTTCCCGCAGGGCTCTGGGCTGGCCAGCATCGTTCCAGGTGGGTGACCAGGCTGCTGTCCCAGCCAGGGACAGGCCGCTGGGACTGTGGGGGGGCAGCCTCCTCTCCTGACCCCCAGAGCAGCCTGTGGTTACAGGAGAGGCACCACCTTGCACCCGGGACAATTCCTGGCGGATCTGTGGGTCCTGGAACATGAGCCCCACAGTGTCTGGAGACAGAGAGGGAGTGGCTCCTTGAAGGCCACAGCCCTAATGGGGCTGAGACCCAGGGGCTGGACTCACTGCAGGCGGCAGGGGCAGGGCCCAGGGGCCTGGGCAGGCGGCCCCTCTGGCTCCAGCTCCGCACCACTGGGCTCCACGGTCACACAGGCGGGGTGAGCCCACCCTTGGCTCTGGGATCAGCATAGAAGTCTGGTCTCAGCTGGGCGCCAGGACAGGCATTCCCATGCCGGAGCCCCATGGAGGAGTGTGTGTGTGTGTGCATGTGAGCACGTGTGTGTGCATGTGTGTGTCCATCGGAAGGGGTGAGCCTGGTGTGTGCGCCCCTGTGCACACGCCTGTGAGGGCGGTGGCTTGCCTGCCTGAGTGTGATGGATGGCACGTGTTCCTCCTGTTAGAACTTCCCAGATGGCGATTCTGGTCAGATCTCTGCCCCAAATCTTACTGCTCTGCGGCTTGCTGGGAAACCTGGCCTTGAAGTTTCCGTAAAGGTAGTGTATTCAGTGAAAAGGATTCTTCTCTGTTCAAGTATGCATCAGTCAGTCAGTTCAGTCGCTCAGTCATGTCCGACTCTTTGTGACCCCATGAACTGCAGCACGCCAGGCCTCCCTGTCCATCACCAACTCCCGGAGTCTACCCAAACTCATGTCCATCCAGTCGGTGATGCCATCCAACCATCTTATCCTCTGTCGTCCCCTTCTCCTCCTGCCTTCAATCTTTCCCATTAGGGTCTTTTCTAGTGAGTCAACTCTTCGCATCAGGTGGCCAAAGTATTAGAGTTTCAGCTTCAACATTAGTCTTTCCAATGAACACCCAGGACTGATTTCCTTTAGGATGAACTGGTTGGATCTCCTTGGAGTCCAACAGACTCTCAAGAGTCTTCTCCAACACCACAGTTCAAAAGCATCAATTCTTCAGTGCTCAGCTTTCTTTATAGGCCAGCTCTCACATCCATACATGACTACTGGAAAAACCATAGCCTTGACTAGACGGCCCTTTGTTGAGAAAGTAATGCATGTCTTAATTTTATTATTTTAGTATCAAATACATTTTACTTATGGGGTGGGAGTACAGGAGGTGGTAATTATTGTCTTTTAATTACTTACTTCAAAAAACAATATGGTAGCATTTGTATATTCATATTTTTAAAAAGTATTAGTTTGGGAAAATACAAAGTCAGGGAACCACTGCCTTGGATTCTTTAGGGTGTGGGTCTTACCTCTCATGTGGGAACTGACAGTCAGGCTGACTCACAACCCTCCTGGCCTGGGTCCCACCAGTCTCCACTCTGGCTTCTGGGGAAAAAGAAGCTTCCTTATGTCCTATGTAGACAGGAGTTGGGGGCTAGGAATTCTAGAGCCTGACATCGTCCTTGGGAGGGGAAGCGAAGGGGCTCTCCCTCCCACTGGCTGTGGAGTCTTGAAAACCCCTGTCCTGGAGCAGGGGTTCCTGGGCTGATAAACCCTGTCTTCTTGGATTCTCCCAGGGGAAGTGGCCACTGCAGGCTCACAGTCAGTACGTTCCCTGCACCAACCTCTAATTTTATGAACTAGGGGATTGCACAGAGAAGGCAATGGCACTCAACTCCAGTACTCCTGTCTGGAAAATCCCATGGATGGAGGAGCCTGGTAGGCTGCAGTCTATGGGGTCGCTGAGAGTTGGACACGACTGAGCAACTTCACTTTCATTTTTCACTTTCATGCACTGGAGAAGGAAATGGCAACCCACCCCAGTGTTCTTGCCTGGAGAATCCCAGGGACGGGGGAGCCTGGTGGGCTTCTGTCTATGGGGTCACACAGAGTCGGACTCGACTAAAGTGACTTAGCAGCAGCAGGGGATTGCAATTCAATATCTTGTAATAATGTATAGTGGAAAATAATCTGAAAATAAATAAGTCTATAAGTATATATGTGTAACTGAATCATTTTGCTGTATATCTGAAACTAACACGATACTGCAAATCAACTATACTTCGATTAAAAAAAACTAGGTGATGGCAAATGCTTCTGAAGCCCCTGTGTGTCCCTTTCCAACCAGCCGTTTCTCGCCCCAAAGGCAACACGTCCTCAGTTTGTGTTTTCATTGCCCTGGTCCTTTGTGTTTCTGGTTCCTGAAACAATGCATTGTGTTTTGTTTGTCAGTCTGACATAAACACGTGCTTTCTGCTTTGAGGTTCATCAGAGGGAGAAGGCAATGGCACCCCACTCCAGTACTCTTGCCTGGAGAATCCCAGGGATGGAGGAGCCTGGTAGGCTGCCGTCTATGGGGTCGCACAGAGTTGGACACGACTGAAGCGACTTAGCAGCAGCAGCAGCAGCAGAGGCGGAGATTGTAGTAAAAGAAGAAAATGACAAAATACCGACATTTACTCACCCATTTTCCTGTGAACAGACCTCTGGGTGGTCTCCAGAATTTTGCAACTGTAACCAGTGCTGCTCCGAGAGTCCTGCTGGCCCCTGCGGTCACAGTGCTGGGCCAGCAGCCCTTGCTGGGTTGTGCCACGGATGCTCTTGCAGCAACTTACCGTCAGGGCGACCCCGATCCTGGAAAAGATGGGTCCTGGGTGCTGAGAGACCTGACGCAGCCACCCGGCTGACCGAGGCGATCTTGGGCCTCTGGGGTTTCCTGGTCTCCTTCCCAAAGCAAGTTAGTGCCATTCTCCAAGCCTAGACACGGGTGAAGGAGGCACCCGCCCTCTCCTCAGGACGCTCGGGTGTCAGGGCACCGCACAGCATGGATGCGCGGAACACTGCCCCTGCCTCATGAGTGTCCCCTCTCCCGCTGCCTGCACGTGCCCCAGGGGCTGTGTGCTGAGCCCGTGCTGGGCAGCTCCCCGCTGTCTCACGGCCTCCCCATCCATCGGGTTGGCCAGGGGCACTGCTGACCTCGTGAGCTGTGGACGACCCCACGCTGCGCCCTCTCAGGCCCCGGGTCTCAAGATGCCGAGCCTCAGGGCCCGGGGACACCTGCCCTCATTGCCCCTCCTGCAGCGAGTGGGCACCTGGCCTTGCCCCCCACCTACGGCCAGCCCTGTGACCGCTCGGCCTTCTGGAGCTCCGCCGACGCTGCTGCCCCTCCTCTGGGCTGCCCATGATCAAGCCCTTTTTTTCTTTTATAGACTTAAAAGTAACCCCTCCACGGTGGCCTGCCCTCTCCAGCCTGACCTCTCGACCCTCAAAGTCTCAGGGGTTTTCCTGCTCAGCTGCCGTTCACCTCATTTCAGGCCTTTCCTGTTCTGCGGGGTCACAGCCAAGCCCCTCTTCCAGGTCCGGGAGCACCACTCCTTGCCTTACCGCCTCCCGCTCACACCTGCGTCTTCACTTGCACCCCGTCTTGTAGCTGGTCTGTTGCCACCTTCTCTGACGAGTGAATTTGTTTCACTTGCCTTCAAGCCCAAGCCAGGTGTCCCTGTCCTTCAAGGTGCCCCAGTCTGTCCGTTAGAATGAATCTCTCCTGATGACACAATTTTAATTTTCATCACAGCCTGTCTTTAAAAAAAATTTATTTCCACTGGAGGATAATTGCTTTACAATATCACGTTGGTTTCTGCCATACATCAACATGAATCAGCCACAGGTATGCGCGTGTCCCCCCCGTCTCAACCTGTTGTGAACGCAGCGTGCAGTATGCACCACAGAGGAGTGCATGTGAGTAGGTACACTTGTGCACGTCTGTGTGAATGCAAGTTTAGGAGCACACGTGTGTGTGCCTCTCCACTGCCCGAGTGGGAGTGTCTTGGAGTTAGGAACCGAGTCCCCAGCATCTTTGAGTCACTGAAAGCCAATGCCGTTTGCTGACTGCAGCAGGAACTGTGTTCTCCCACCAAGATATGGGCAACCCGTAAGCCCTGCCAGCTGTGAATGCAGCCTCTGCCGATATGATCAGGGTGGGCCCTGGGCAGGGACTGGTGTCCTGATAGAAGGGGGACTTTGGACGTGGGTGCAGAGAGGCCAGCACGGCTCCCCGGCTTCCGAAGGCAGATGAGGAGTCACGCAGCCGCAGGCCCAGAGCTGCCGCAACCACCGGCGGCAGCAGGAGGACGCAGGAGGGATCCTGCCCCAGGGTCTCTGGGGGAGCGTGGTCCTCTGAGGGACCCCAGCCCCTGGAACTGTGAGAAAATAAACACCTGAGCTCTGCAGCCACCGAGCCGGTGACACTTGTTACTGCAGCGCTGGCCCTGTACATGCATAGCGAGCGCCCGGGACACAGGAGGGTCTGTCCTCAGCGGACTGTAGGGCCCTAACGCGCACAAAGCGCACTGTCGTGCGCCTCTGGAGGGCCTGCACACCAGCCTTCCCCGTCTTTCGGTTTTGTGTCCATAGCGCCAGTGTGGGAGTTTGAACTTTTAGAGACACTCCCTACCGCTGGCTTCACGGAGCGTCCCTGGAAGGGCTGGGCTTCCAACAACAAGGGTTACTTTTCCTTCTCAGTTGACAAACCAAGGGAAGGACATTTTCTGGGTCCCTGGGGACAGCAGGCGCCCCAGAAGAGGTGGCCCCGAGTCCCAGCATGCAGGGGCCAGGTTGTTGCCACCCCCTCTTCCTTGCTCCCAAGCAGCAGGCTTGCCCTTCACTGGGGATCTCAGAGCTGGGAGGCACTGTAGAGACCACCAGCTCCGGATCAGCGCCCCAAGGGGACCAGGCTGGCCAGCGAGACCCAGCAGGCCACGTCATTTCCAGTCCTCCTACTCCCCCCCTCCCCCGTCCCGTCTTCTTCTACTGGTGTCGGGGGTTGCACCTCTTTCCCCTGGGAGCCGCAACAGTTCTGATTCACAGGGAAGACAAGATTCCCCTGCTAGGCACTGATCCTCCCCGGTCCCCTGAGGTCCTGTTGGATGGGAGGCGCGCGCAGCGGGACGTGCACCTAAAGGGAGCCAGGTGGTACTTCACTCGCTCCAGAATTCTCGCACTACTCCCCTGTTCTCTGTTCCCCGAGGGGGAGCGGGGGGAGGGGGAAGCCGGCCGGGTTCACCCCCTGCCCCGCCAGCCCAAAGTCCGAGGGCACCTCCGAAGCCTTGGCTTCTTCGGAGCCCTGAGCGCTGCGTGTGCAGAAGGGATCCCGGCTCTTCTTTCTGGAGGGGCGGGCTTTGCACGGGGCGTGCCCGCAGTTTTCCGCGTCCCGCGCGCTCCTCGGGAGAGCTCTGGATCCGGACCCAAGACGCGCGCCTGCCCGCCCGCTTCCCAGATGGGTTTCGCGTGGTCGAGCCGGTCGGCGGGCGGAGAGCGGGCTTGACCCGGGGCACCCCACTCCCGGTCGGGCACCCGCGGGAGGGGGCGGCCCGGCGGGCTGGTTCGACAGGTTCCGAGCAGGAAGTCTCGGTCCCCACCCTGGGCGGCCGCCCCGCCCTGCGCCGCCTGTGCGCCTGTACGCCCGTCCATCCGTCCGTCTGTCCCTCGGTGTGGCGACCGGTCTAGGGCGCTGGGCTGGGAGGCCGGGGTGGGGACCGGGGAGGCTCTGTCCGCGACGTCCCCACCCGCAGGCCAATCCGAGGCGGCAGGCGGTGCGGCTGCGCGGCTGCGCGGGCGCGGCCCGGGATAAGAGGCCAGGTGAGCCAACCTGCGCCGCGGGCGGGGCGCGGGGCGGCGCGGAGCGGACGGGACGCTCGGCGGTCTGGCGGCATGTCGGTCAGCAGGAAAAGCTGGGCGGCTCTGTCCAGGTGAGTCGGGGTCCTGACTGCTCCGGGGGCCACAGAGTCGGGGCCATGCCGCGCAGCCCCCGGGGTTCCGGCCCTCTTCCTCCTTGGGGACGCAGGCCGGAGCAGGCTGCCTGCGGAGGGCTGTCCAGCCCGGAGAGGCCGCTCTGAGGGCTGGGGAGGCGTTCAGGAGGTAAACGGCCGAGTCTCAGCTTCTGAGCTGCCCCTGACTGCCTGTCTTTCTCTGGAGAGTCTGAGAGGCCCCTCCCGGGAGGAGGCGGCCGCACTGCCTCACAGGGTCAGTGAGTAGGCCGAGCAGGCAGGTGCCCTCCCAGGGATGAGGCTCAGGCTCTGGGCACAGCGTTTCGGGGTGCTGTTGGGGCTGGGAAACCTCACGCCTGGCGCTCTCCCTCTCTGCGCTTCAGTCTTCACTCATGAGCAGGGCCTTCAAAGGGTCTGGGGACAGGATCAGAGAAGCCTGGGGGGGTGGGTGTCCAGAAGGCAGCACCCTCATGCGATTGGTGACCCCTGAACTTCTCTTGGGGTCCCCCCAAGAGCATCTCCTGACCCCCCCCCCACGCCATCCCCAGAAGACTGAGGCCCATGTAGTGGATGGGCAGGAGCTGAGTCCCTACTCCTTGACCCAAAGGCTGTTGCTGGTAGAAATTGGCCCCAGGCGGACTTTTGGGTGATGAGGCCAGGCTGCCTTTGCAGGTGTGGGCAGCCCCTCCCATCAGGACCTTGACTGTCCCCTCCCCCCACCCCCAAGGGCCCCAAGCTCCAGGGACGCCCCCATGGCCGCACCCCCCCAGGGCTGGGGTCCCCCTGGACTCTCTGTCCTCACTGCTCTGCAGCAGAGGCCTGTGGGGTCTGGAGAGAGGAGGATACGCCCCAAGAAAGGAGGCACTCGGTGCTCTGGATGGGGGCCCAGCGTCTCAGAGGCCAGTCACACCCAGGGAGGGTCTGTGCAGAGGGTGGGGCTGGCAGTCAAGGTCTTGGACTCTGCCTGTGGGTCTGATGCGGGAGTGTCTGTGTTTCCAGGCGGGGCCTGTCTGTGTTCGTGTGTGTGTGTGTGTGTGTGTGTGTGTGTGTGTGCACAGGCACGTGTGGGCCTTGTGTAGTGCGGAGAAGTCTGGGTGGGTGGGAGGTTCTGACGTTGCCATTTGGGCGTTCGCGTCCACTCAGATGTCCATTGAGGATGACGGTGCAGGGTCTCGTCTTCGTTGGCTCTCTGCTCAGAGGCCCCAGGCTCCTGTGGCTGTAGGGGTGGGGTCGAGTGCCCTGGGGAAGCTGCCCTGCCTCCCCAGTGCCCTGGGCAGCCGCAGCTTGCCCAGGAGGCAGCTGGAGCCGGGACCCTCCGCCCCACTCCTGGGAACAAGCCCCAGCTGGCAGAAGGAAGGGCTGTGAGTCACTGTCAACCGAGCTTCCAAGGCGAGGGTGGGGGGCCCTGAGGAAGGGGTGAGGAGGGTGGCTCCAGGCAGGGCCCAAGTGGGCAGCGGAGGGCCAGCGGGCCCCCCATCCTTGGCGCTAGGTCGAAATGCAGGCGCCCAGCCCTGGATGGGCACCTGGCACCCAGCCCTCTCCTCCCGGTGAGGCGGGGCGGGCCTGTCCACGGGGGGTGAGGGTGGGTCGAGTGCCCAGGACAGAGCGGCTGGGGGTTAATCATTTCCCCGCCCGGCCTCCCACAGCCCTGCCACCTCCCAAGCTGCTTGGTTCTCCCTGGCACCTCTCCCTAGACCGTCAGGGCTGGAGGGGACCTCACTGACCACCCACAGTGGCCCCTCGCCTGGGGAGGCTGGCTCCCCTTGGGCAGCTCACTGGCCCCGGGTCACAGGGCCTGGTGTCAGGCCTGCACCCGTTCTTCCCCTCCCAAGGTCTGCACATCCTGCCCTTTGAGCCTGGGCCTCCACGGAATGCCCTGGGGCAGCCCTGTGCCCTCCCCTGCGAACCCTCCCCAGGCAGCTGAGCCCTGACCTCTCACACAGCAGATTTCTGTGTGCGATTCCCTTAGGAAGGAAGGGTTCTGCTGGTCAACTTGTCCGCAGGGATACCCCTGCCCTCAGCTGCTGACCATGGGCAGGGCAGACTCAGGAAGAAGGGCCTGGGGCAGGGAGCCGAACTGGCTCTCCCCTGCACAGTGGGCAGGGAGTTTCCCGAACCACAGAAGGGAACAGATCCCTTCCTCTAAGGATGGAGTGTGGGGGCTGGCAGGCCTGGCGAGGGGGAGGTGTGGGGGTAGCTGCTGGGGCTTCAGCTGGTGGCTGTGGCTGGGACCTCCCCGGGTGTCAGCGTGCACTGACCCTGGCACTCTAAAGGACAAGCTGTTGGCCGCTGGGTCTCCCCAGACCTGCTTCCCCAGCCTGCACCAGAGCTCAAGCCGGGCTGGGGAGTCCCACACATTCCGGCCCCTCCCAAGCACCCCACTCCCTCTGACTGCTCAGCTCCTGGGCTCCTGAGAAGGTGGAGCCTCCCTGGGCGTCCTTCCTGGCACTAGGCCTTGTGGTTAACACGCTGCCCTGGCTGGGAACCTCAGCTCCTTCTTTTACTGGCCACCCTGCCTTGGGTACCTTGTTGATCCTGTGAGCCTTGGAAGCCTCATCTGCAGAATGGAGGTGCCCCACCTCCCCCTGCCCCCCGCATTCCTCAAGGTGGTGGGGCCTCCTGTCAGTGGCACCTCCTGTCAGTGGCACCTCGTGTCAGTGGCACCTCCTGTCAGTGGCACCTGTGGGCATCCGGTGCCATCTAGGCACACGTCAGCGCCCTCACCGCTTCCTTTATTGGTGTACTGGTCACTGTATTCACCAACACGTGTGCTTCTGAGTGCTGAGCGCTGCTCTGGGCCCTTTGCGGTTCAGTCCCTCAGTCATGTCTTTGCGACCCCATGGACTGCAGCAGGCCAGGCCTCCCTGTCCATCACCAACTCCCGGAGCTTACTCAAACTCATGTCCATTGAGTCGGTGATGCCATCCAACCATCTCATCCTCTGTTGTTCCCTTCTCCTCCTGCCTTCAATCTTTCCCAGCATCAGGATATTTTTCAATAAGTTGGCTCTTCCCATCAGGTGGCCAAAGTATTGGAGCTTCAGCTTCAACATTGGTCCTTCCAATGAATATTCAGGGTTGATTCCCTTCAGGACGGACTGGTTTGATTTCCTTGCTGTCCAAGAGACACTCAAGAGTCTTCTCCAGCACCATAATTCAAAGGCATAATTTTTTGGTGCTCAGCCTTCTTTATGGTCCAACTCTCACATCCATTAATGACTACTGGAAAAATCATAACTTTGACTATATGGACCTTCGTTGGCAAAGTGATGTCTTTGTTTTTCAATGCACTATCTAGGTTTGTTACAGCTTTCCTTCTAAGGAGCAAGCATCTTTTAATTTATTGGCTGCAGTCACCGTCCACAGTGATTTTGGAGCCCAAGAAAATAAATTCTGTCGCTCCTTCCACCCTTTATGCTGTGATTTTAGTTTTCTGAATGTTGAGTTTTAAGCCAGTTTTTTCACTCTCCTCTTTCACTTTCATCAAGAGGCTTTTTAGTTCCTCTTCACTTTCTGCCATAAGGGTGGTGTCATCTGCATATCTGAGGTTGTTGATAGTTCTCCCGGCAATCTTGATTCCAGCTTGGGATTCATCTAGCTGCATTTTGCATGATGTAGTCTGCATATAAGTTATAAGGGTGATAATATACAGCCTTGCTGTACTCCTTTCCCAATTTTGAACCAGTCCATTGTTCCATGTCCAGTTCTAACTGTTGCTTCCTGACCTGCATCCAGATTTCTCAGGAGGCAGGTAACGTGGTCTGGTATTCCCATGTCTTAAAGAATTTTCCACAGTTTGTCGTGATCCACACAGTCAAAGTCTTTAGCGTAGTCAATGAAGCAGAAGTAGATGTTTTTCTGAAATTCCCTTTCTTTCTTTATGATCCAGCGGATGTTGGTAATTTGATCTCTGGTTCCTCTGTCTTTTCTAAACCTAGTTTCGCAATCTGGAAGTTCACAGTTCACGTCCTGTTGAAGCCTAACTTGAAGGATTTTGAGCATAACCTTAGCAGCATGTGGAATGAATGCAATTGTCCAGAAGTTTGAACGTTCTTTGGCACTGCCCTGGGCCTTTGGGTACCGTATATTCATTCCTGGGCTTTTACTGTTTTACCTGCCCCTCTGGGAGCCTGTCCTTCTCTCTCTTCCTTCTCTTAAGGAGGGTCGCTCTTTGTTGGTGGAGATAACGTTTCTCTTGGGCTGGGGGTGTGGTGGGGGTGGGTGGCCACATCACCAAGGTGAGCAGAGGGGTCTTGATGTGCAGCTGGGGGTCACTTCAGGACTCCTGGGCTGACACCCTCCGGGCAAGGAGCTGCCTGGGGTGAGTCACTTCCCTGAGACTAGGCTCCGACGCTGTCTGACCCAGGTTCCACTGACAAACCAGCAGCTCCCCTGAGGGCTGAGCCGCCTATGTGGGAACAGGCTTGCTCAGGCCCAAGGAATCCTGTGCATTCCATCCCTACCTGGCCACAGGTGTGCGGGGGAGTCCTGTCCCCGTGGGCCAGTCTCCCTGCAGGGGGTGGTCTCTCATCTCTGCAGTGCATGGCTGACCCCAAACTGTGGACTCGAGGGAGGGTCCACAGGGGAAGGGCTGAATGTGTGGACCCAGGGGAAGCCACGTGCAGGGGGCCTTTCTCAACTGGACGAGGGTATCGGGGCCTGGCTGGAGGGGCCGTGGGTTCCCATGGAGTGAGTGATGGCAGAGGCCTGGGGTAGTCCGGTTTCCACCCCGTGATCAAGGCCGTGGGGCCTGGGCTGGAGCCCTTCCCATCCACTCAGGGGGAGTCGAGCCCTGACAGGCAGGGGCACTGAGGTCTGCACCGCCAGCATGCCTGATGGCCAGGTGTGGGCAGGTGCCAGTGTGGGGCCTAGGGTTTGCTGCCCCTCTGTGCTCCCATGGGTCAGGCAGAGCTCTGGTGACCCCGCGGGAGGAGCGCCCTGCCCCCTGTACCTGGTGCCACATTTGGTGGCCGGCATGTTCTGGGCACCGTGGTGGATGCACCCTGTCCCATGGCCTTTTCTCTCCCCGTGGGACAAGCTCTCCACACTTTGTTTGCAAATCTCTGACACAGCTTTTTGTTAACCCTTCTCAGATGCTGGGCGTCACCAGCTCCTCCTTCTGGAGCCCCCTGGTTGTCTCTTGTCCAGTCGGGCTCTTTCTAAGGGCCTTGGAGCCTCTTTGCCCAGCACTGCCCTGGTGGGCCCCCTCCTGCAGTGCCAGCACATCCCCTTCCTGCGGTCCACCAGGCTGGCTCCTCCCTCCTCCGTCGAGTGTCTCCTCAGCCTTCACGTCCTCCTGCCCCTCCTCCCCGACCACTGCTGCAGACATCGCACTGAACCCCTCTCTCCCCGAAGGCCCCCAGCCTTCTGAAAGCACCACCAGGAGCTGCTCAAGCCCGCTTTCCTTCATTTTTCTCGTTTCCTTGCTGGCCCCCCATCTCCATCCAGCCCCCCAGCAAACCCAGTGGACTCTGCCTTCAAATTGTGTCCTGAGTCCATCACTTAAGTCTCCTGGTGGCTCCCCACACACAGAGTGAACCCACGTCTCCCTTGGTCCCCAGGGACCTGCCCTGTCGCCCCTTCTGCTGAGTCATGTCCCCCACCACTGCCGCACATCCCAGCCAGGCCTGGGCTCCTGCTCTGCCAGCACACCCGGCTCCTCGGGGCTCCATCCCCTCTGGCACTGCCACCCCTTGTCCTTGGTCCCTCCTGTCCTTTTGTTCATGAGCAGGGGAGCCCTGGAACCCGCTTGTATGTAGATCCTGCTCAAAAAATGAGTTTACTAAACACCAGGTCAACGAACATGATGCTGGGCCTGAACAGGTCAGGGTGGTGGTGTGGCTCCTGCCGCTTTTAGGGAGGAGGACTGGGGAGGTGCAGGGAAGTGACTCCCCCTTAGGTGGGGGGATCAAGCAGGCTGTCTGACCTGGCCCTGCAGAAGTTTCCCCAGGGGCTGGGGGCTCTTTCCTTTAGGAAGCTTTTTAGATAGGTTTTATGTCATTCAGTTGATAAAATTTGTGGGTTTCCCCCTAGAAACGTGCCTGCTTCTCCCATGATACTTCTTCCGTGGTTGCATGTGAGGCTCTGTAGAGGCAGGCGAGGCCACGGTAGGAACAGGGCAGCGGAGAGGCTGGGGAACAGGCGCTGTCCAGGACGGGGCCTTACTACCCTGCAGTGATGCTGGGAGGCGAGAGGGCAGCCTTCCCCGGACCCTTCTCATCGGGGCCCGGACAGTGCTGGACGGTACCCTCGGCTCACAGGGCCCGGAGCTTCTCCTGTGGCCCCTCGGGAAGCTCTGCCTCCCTCCCCCGCGGGCCCCGCCCCCGGCCTCCTGGCCATCCTGTCCCTCCTCTGAAGTCCAGACCTTTCCCTCCTGGTGCAGAGTGGGGCTCACTTCCCTGTCTCTGTATTTGGCGGGTGGGTTTCTGTGACCCCACAGTTCCCAGTGGGAGGCTGGCCCAGCTTGGTTCCTCAGAGATTCTTTGCTCTTTGGCTAGAATGGGGTGGGGCGCTGGGGGGAGGTAGGTGCGCGGGCAGGTGGGTGAGGATGACTGGTGGGAGGCTGGGGCAGGGTGCTGTAGGGACATGGGGCTGGAGGCGGGATGGTGGAAGGCGGGGTCCGGGGGGTGGCTATGAGGGGGACCGGTATGAGAGTGACTGTGAGTGACTGTGGCTGGGAGAGTGACCGGGGGCCAGAGGCCGGCTGTGCCCCTCGCTCCTGCCCACGGGAAGGCTGGTTTTCAGAGGTGAAGGAAGCTGACGGAGCGCCTGGGTGGTGAGGGAAGCGATCCTGGGTTCCCCTTTGGGGATGGCTGGTTCATCTGGGATCTCTGTCTGGGGGCTGGGACGTCCTGGGGGAGCTGGGGAGCTGGGATGTTTCTCAGTAACTGTTCATCTAAGAGCCTCAGATCAAAGCTGGGCTCTGCCAGGTTCACCTGCCTCCTTCGGGCTGAGCAGTGACCACCCTGCCACATCTCTGGGCGCCCAGGCAGGGTGGACCCCCGTTCCAGTGGGGGTGCGGGGGCGCCCAGGTGGGTGGACCCCCGTTCCAGTGGGGGTGTGGGGGGACCCAGGTGGGTGGACCCCATTCCAGTGGGGGTGCGGGGGGTGCCTAGGTGGGTGGGCCCCCATTCCAGTGGGGGTGCTGGGGTGCCCAGGCAGGTGGACCCCCATCGCAGTGGGGATGTGGGGCACCCCGGCGAGTAGACCCCCTGTTCCAGTGGGGGTGCAGGGTGAAGTCCGGCCCGCCGCCCCCCTCCCCCCAGTGTCGGCCACCGGGACGCTCTGGGCATCACCCTGAGGCTGCGCTGACCCCCTGTCCCCCCAGCCTGACCCGGCAGTGGACCCTGGAGGATGAGGAGGAACAGGAGCGAGAACGCCGGCGGCGACACCGGAACCTGAGCTCTGCCACGGACGACGAGGACCCACCTGCCCGGGACGAGGACCCGCTGGCCCCCGAGAGGTGTGGGTGGGAGGCGGGACCCCACTGAGGATGGACCAGCCGCCCCTGCCTGGGGAGCGGGCTGACTTTCTGTGGGCCCCACTCTGGTCAGGACAGCAGTCAGGACCAGTGTGGGTGAGCTGGGCCGCTCTTGCTGGGCATTTTATAAGCATAGCTCATCCTTCCACGCTCCTGAGAGGGTGCTAACCTGGCTCATGGGTAGGCAGCTGTCAGAGAGTGCACGGCTCGAGCACCGGGGGCAGGGCCTGGGGGTCATCAGGCCCTGGGCCGACCATGCCCCTTCAGCCCAGACCCCTCCTGCTAGCGGACCCCCGTGGTCTCTGACAGGAAGGAGGTGCCGCTGGTCTGACCACCAGCCCCGAGGCTGAGCACCACGACACGCCTGTCCACAGGGACGGGGCCCACTCGGGGGACGCGTCTCCTCTCGTCTCCAAACGAGCCCAGATTGCAGATTTGGCAGCGGGCTCAGCCTGCGAGTGGACTCCCCCAAGTTGCAGGTGGGCGGGTGGAGGCGCAGGAGTGGCCCCTCTGCTGCAGGCCGGGTTTGGGGCAGCTTCGTGTGCTGCTCCCTGGCTCCTGGAGAGGGGGCTGCGAGGCGTGCGGCCGGCGCTGCACCCACGTGGCTGCGGAGGCGCGGAGGCCTGGGTACCACTGCTGGCTTCCTGCCCGTCACCGTGTGACTCGGGCCAGCTCCCTGCCCGTCTCTGCTTGACATCTGTAAGTGGCAGGGCCTGACACAGGAGAGGTGTTTGTTGAACATGGAGTGGTTGTACCTTACAGGCGTTTATAAATTTTTTTGTTAAAGCCTCTTGTGCTTTGTTCCGGAGAAGGCAATGGCACCCCACTCCAGTACTCTTGCCTGGAAAATCCTATGGACGGAGGAGCCTGGTGGGCTGCAGTCCATGGGGTCGCTAAGAGTCGGACATGACTGAGTGACTTCACTTTCACTTTTCACTTTCATGCATTGGAGAAGGAAATGGCAACCCACCCCAGTGTTCTTGCCTGGAGAATCCCAGGGACAGGGGACCCTGGTGGGCTGCCGTCTCTGGGGTCGCACAGAGTCGGACATGACTGAAGCGACTTAGCAGCAGCAGCAGTGCTTTGTTCAGATGATACCTTGGAGGCCTGATGGGTAAAGCAGATGAAAGCGATCCTGATTTAAGGGACAGTGGTTCAAGGGGTTGGGAGGGCACGAGGCGCCCTGAGGCCTCCCCCTGGGTCAGGTGCTCCCGGGGTCTCTCCCGTTTCTGACTGTCTCCCGCCATCTCCCTTCCGACTCAGACTGCTGAGCGTGGAGGAAGCAGAGGGGCCCCGGCCACCGGCCGCAGACCCCAGAGATGAGGAGGATGTCCGGGCCATCCTGAGGACGCGGCAGGAACGGAGGCAGAGGCGCCGGGAGGCCCCCGTCCCGGAGCTGCCTGAGGCCAGGCAGTTGCCCCCGGCGCCCGAGGAGCAGGTGCAGTCGACGTCCGGCCGGAGACTGAGCCCGCAGCGCGGCTCCACAGAAGAGGGGGGCCTGGCGGGCAAGGCGCCTGCGGGCTCCAAGAAGCCGTCTGCTGCAGGGAAGACACTTGAGCCGGAAGCGAGCCTGGACCCTGAGACCCCCAGCCCCAGTAAATGCTCCGTGTCCCAGAAGATCACTGTGCTGGAGGAGAGAGCCTTCTCAGGAAAGAGGGCGGTTCTAGACAAAGCCAGCATCTCAGAGAAGAGACTCGTGTCTGAGAAAGCCACTATCTTCGAGAAGACCCCGGCCCCCGAGACGCAGCCGGCCCTAGGCAGGGCCATGGCCCCAACGCGGCCCCTGGCCCGGGAGCACCCAGCCTCAGTGGAGTGCCCATCCAGCCCCAGGGGGCAGCGGGGTGCTGGGGGTGCTGGGCCTGAGAAGGAGCCCGAGTCCTCGGTGGGGCCTCTGTCCCGGGCTGGCAGCCTCCCGCCCGTCACTCTGCAGGTGCGTGGTGCCCCCCGCCTCTCTGTCCTCCCGGTGTCTCTGGCTGCCTCCCTGTCTCCTGTCTTCCTCCCTCCAGGCCAGCCCCAGCTGTGTCTCCTCTCCCCGCCTGCTCTGCTGCCCGCAGGACAGGGGGCTGGGCTGCGGTCTCACCTTGCACCCACACCACACCCTCATCCCAGACCCAGACTCCAGGGAAGCCTCAGATGCTTCTAGAAGCCCCCCGCCCCGGAAGCCCTGTCCGCTGGCTGGGCCCTGGGCCTGTGGCTGCACCCCCACAGCCGAGGCAGTGGGTGGGAGCAGAGGACTGGCCTGCTGCCACCGTGGCTGCTGGGGTGAGCCGGCCTGCGGGGGCTCCAGGCCGCCTGTCTTCCTGCGTGACTCACCCCCTGCTCTGTCCAGGTGAGGACCCCCAGCATGGAGGCTGAGCCCGAGGCCCCCTCGCCGACACGGGCCTCGCCCACCTTCAGCAGCGCCCTGCAGCGCTCCAGCCCCCGCACTATCTCCTTCAGGGTGAGCCTGGCTGCCGTGGGCCCCTCACTGCAGGGCTCGGGGCAGTGGGGAGGTAGGCAGGAGGCACCCTGAGAAGATCTGGGGGCATCAAGGGGGGTGTCTCTTGACCTGGCTTGATGGGAGGGGCTGTGCCCCAGGCCCGAGGTAGGCCTTTTGTGGGGGTGTGGCTGGGGTCTGTGCAGAGGAGGGTGGGGGCGAGACCCCAGGGCGGGCTGCGTTCTGAGAGCTGAGTCCTCCCTTGTGGAGGCCGTGGCTGCCACGGACCCCGCTCACTGGCACCTTCCTTCTCTTTCCAGATGAGCCCCCGGAGAGACAGCTCAGAGGTGGCCTTAACCCGCAGGTCAGGGCCTGGGGGCCCCGGGGCTCGTCTGCCGTGGGGCTGAGGCCCGAAGTGCAGCAAGGGGAGGGTCCGGCTGCCTGGAGGGGGCGGGAGGGAGGGGCCGTCCTGAGCCACTAGGTGCCCGGGTGGTGGGGGGGAGTGGGTGCACCGGGGTTGTTTGAGTCAAGCACTGGGGATTCATGCATGCGGGCTGCACCATCTGCCCCGAGACTGTACTGAGGCCGGTGGTCCTGGGCGAGGCCGGCGGGCGTGGGGGACATAGTAGATGAGGGGGTCACTGCCCTCGCATCAGAGTGAGACGTGCAGGAACCATGGGGCATGGAGGTTCCGAGGGTTCAGGATGGGAACCGAGGGCTGGAGCCCCTTGCAGTCAGGGGATCTCAGCCTGCGAGAGTGGGGCGAGGGCACAGGGTGGCGGGCGGCAGGGGCGTGAGGTGGGGAGAGCTCTGCAGGCAGCTCTGGATGGAGGGTCGGTGAAAGGAGGGGCTTGGAGCGGAGTCCACATGGAGGTCAGCCGGCCGGCACAGCAGCATGAGGTGCAGGGTGGGGGCGCCAGGGTCAGGAGGGCATCAGACCCAGGTCATGAGCCTTTCACGCTGCCTGTGCCTGAGGGCAGGATGGGGTTGATCTGGGATGGGGGGCCTGGGGGCCAGGGGGGTGGAAGGTGGAGAGAGGGGAGCAGTGTCTGAGGCGGGACTGACTCCACGGGGCAGGGACAGCAGCCATTTCTGGCCTGGGGTGTCCTGTTGAATGGACTGTGTCTTGGGAGGACAGGGAGTGCCCACAGTCTGTATACAAAGGCTGCATTCTCTTCGCCAGAGTGAGGTGGGGCACAGGGGCAGGCCTGGTGTCCTGTGGGCGGGCAGGGCCTCACCTGCTTTGTCTTGCCCTGTCTTCCTGCCCTGCAGTGCCAGTGTGAGGCTCCCAGCCAGCTCAGTCAAATTAGGCCCGAAGCTGGAGCGATACCACTCAGCCATCCAGGTGAGTGGGCTGGTCCCTGGAGTGTGCTGGGCGTGCCAGGGCCCTCACCCTCCAGGGTCAGCAGCCTGTGCTCTCTGCTCCCAGAGATCAGAGTCTGTCAAGGGTGCAAGCCCGTCCCGCACTGAGTTCCTCGTGGCTCCTGTGGATGTCGCCAGCAAGCGCCACCTCTTCGAGAAAGAGCTGGTGGGCCAGAGCCGAGAGGGCCCAGCTTCCAGCCGCAAGGTGAGTGGCTCTGGCCCGCCAGGCATCTGCAGGCCGCTGAGCCTGGGATCTGCAGAGCTGGAGCCTGGGGACTGCAGGACAGCTCCATGCTTTCCTGCATCTGTCTGGCGGACTCAAGGGCCCAGCCATGCCTGTTGCTGAGCCCCCAGCCCAGCTGTGCACACAGCTTCAGGGGAGGGTCCCATGGCCTGGCTGTGTGGATGTGGTGAGGGGGGCCCTCTGGAGATGCCAGCCCGGCCCCAAGGTGGGAGCTCTCTTCTCAGGAGAACTTGCAGCTCTCAGGGGTGGTGACGTCGCGGCTCAACCTATGGATCAGCAGGACCCAGGAGTCAGCACAGCAGGGCCCGCAGGTACTGTGCGTGCCCCTCTGCCCCCGGTCTCCCTGCAGGCCTGTGGTAGTGGGATGACCCGTCAGGGGAGGGACAGCCCCGAGCGCAGTGGAGATGCTCTGCACGCGGGACGGCTGTGGGGAAGCCTGTGGGTCAGAGGGTGGAAGGAGGAGGGCCTGGGGTCCTCCCCCAGGAAGGGGCGGGCCAGGGGGCTCTGTGGCAGCCTGAGCCCGGTCTCTGTCCTGATACCCAGAACCAGGAGATGCAGAGAGAGTCGGCAGCTGGCAGGAGGCCCCAGTGGAGGAAGAAGCCAGAGCCCCCGCTGGGTGCCGAGGTGTGTGGGGGCCCAGGGGCTGGGGTGGCTGTCCCTGGAGAACACGGGCCGGTAGGCGCCCACTCCTCCACTGCAGGCCTGGGCTCTGCCCAGCATGGGAGGCCTGGGGAAAAGGGAGCGTCCCTGCCCCACCCCAGGAACCCCCTTGTCCTAACGACTCTCGGTCCCACTGCAGGTGTGAGGAGCCAGTCTCAGGCCAGCAGCCATGCCAGTTGCCTCTCCTGCCCGCTTTCCGCCTTGGACCTGGGAGGACCCTGGCCGGCATCCTCTCCGCCCCTCTGGGGCAGGTGTGCCCCGTGGCTTGGCCGGCATCTTCCCCACACCCCTGTGGGGGCAGGTGTGCCCTGTGCCTTGTCCGGCTGCGGGCACTGCGCGTCTGCACACAGCCTCGCCACCCTGTCCACACCGACTCCTGCTCTTCCTCCTTGGGGCTGTCGGGTTGCACCGGTGTCTCCGTGCACCTCTCCCAGGCTGGCCCCCACCGTCCCTGCGCCACCTGCCAGGCTGGAGGAGCCGCTCCCTGGACCTGCCTTGCTCCCCTTCATGCCCTACCTGCTGCCCTGGCCAAGCCGTCCTGTGCCCCCTCCCCACTCTCAGGAAAGAGCTGATAAACTCATTCACTCTCAGGTGTGACCAATGATACCTTAAAAATCATTCTTTCCAGAAGCTTTGCTTTTCAGTGGAGACTAAATGGCGTGGGGAGGCTGTGGGGGCCCGAGAGGGGCAGGCGGTCGTCTGCCAGCAGCCTCTGTGGCCACAGCCCAGCACGCCTGCCCCCAAACCTGGTTCTCCACTCCCCTGCCCTCCTGAGCCAGGGTGGATGCTGACCTGTGTGTAGACCAAGCATCCAGAGCCAGCCTGGTGCCATCAGCCCTGCGTGCTGTGTGTGGCTGAGGATGTGTGTGTGTATGGGGCGTACGTGTGTTTGTGCACAAGTCTGTGTGTGGTCCACACGTTTTCCCATCACTAGACCTACGTTAGAACCCTGCTCTCAGGTGCCTGCTTGGGTTTCTCTGGAGTCAGTGACACCTCACACCCCCTTTGCCCCAGCCCCACTGTGCTTATGGTCCTGAGGGAGGCTCCCGTCCCACATCCTGGGGCCAGGGACGGAAGGGCCTTGGGGCCCCGCCTGTGAGCCGACTGGCCTGCCTCCAGCAGGGGGTCTCGCATGGCCGGCCCTGTGCCCGCCTGGAGCTGGGGGCAGCGGGACCTGGAGGCCCTGGCCAGCCACCCTCACCCACCACCACACGTGCAACCCCAGAGTTCCTGGATGGAGCCAGGAGGGCTGGACTGGGCACCTCCAGAGAGGCAGGCCCCGCTCTGTGCTGTCCCACCAGGAACTCAGTCAGCAAGCGACCAAGAGGTGCTGAGTGCTCGCGTGCTACACTTGGGAGGGTCCCAGCGGGTGGCTTTGCCCAGCATAGCAGCGCCCTCCCTCCAGCATGGGGGTCTGAGAGGGGCCCGAGGGGTCTTGGCCCACCTGGCTCTGGTGTCTGGGCATATGGCACTGCTGTCCCTGGGGGGAGCCCTTGGTGCCCATCGGGGCTGCCTGGGCAGGGTGTGGAGGACAGCACCACGCTGCCCACCCCCTTGCACTCGCTCATCTATACACAAAGGCCCTGCACTCATCCTTCTGGGGGGGATGCACGCCCAGGGCGACCTCAGGTTGGCGTGTGAGGACAGCACTCAGCCTGGGCGCCCACCTGACCGTGCCCGCCTCCCGTGCCGGGCCTCCTGCGGGTCCTCAGGGCTGTGGGCACCGTCTCTGCGTTCTTGTCCCTCCTCTGCTGTAAGCTCAGAGAGGTGACTTCACTTCGTGTGCAAGGGCAGGGCATCCAGGGCAGGCCAGCTGTGGTGGCTGCAGTGATGGCCGCCCACGTGCCGAGTCAGTCCATCCTGCCTTAGGACGGTCCCTGGAGGCCACACACAGTCAGGCCACAGATGCCTGGAACCTGCCAGTCTTTTCCTGTGGGGCCTCGGGTGCCAGAGCCCTCTCCCAGGCATCCACGCAAGCAAATTCTGTCCCATTCGAAGGACTTTTGAGCTTACAGGGGACCCACTGCAGTAGCTTGAGCTAAGGGAAGCTGTAGGAAAAGCGGTTCCTAAACTGCAGGAGATTTCGGGCCAGGACACAAAGCCCGGCTGGGCCCCCGGGGGCCAGACCAGGAGAGCGGGTGGCAGCCTGGCTGCTCACTGTCCCCCGGTGCCGGCTGCTGGCTCCTGGCTTCAGCAGGTCCCGACCCGGATCTACTGGTGCGGGAAGGGCCACTGAGCCTAGAGGAGGCGACTCAGGCCACTGGGCTCAGAGGCCCCCGGGGACCGTGGAAGGACAGCCTCAGCTGAGACGGGGCCAGGTCGATAGCAGAGCGGGTGAGGAGCGCGTGACGGACGGGGCCTGGGGCTCCCCAGGCAGCGAAGTTGAGGGGTGGGGGCGGGATGTGGGTCAGGAGAGGGGGGAAGTGGGGAGAGGCTGTCCTTGCCTACGGAGAGGAGTGTTTATCGCCCACAGGCGGCTCTTGGCAGGGCTGGGGCTCAGGGCCCAGGAGTCGGGCAGGACGGGGGCCCTGAGAATTCAGAGCAGGCCTCCCCTAGGTCGGCTTCCTCTTCTTTGTTGTGTCCTGAGCCCTTCCGTGACCCAGGCGCTGTGCTGGAGGCCGCAGGCACAGGCATGCAAGCAAATGCGAGGCCCCTGGGTGCTGGCCGTGTGGACATTGTAATCTAGTGGGTTTAGCAGATCGTAATTTTAAAGCCATCGTGGCGTGAACTTCAACCATCTTCCCTGCCCCTTCACTCAACCAGCTGCCTCTTTGAAGAGAACCCTTGCTCTTGGCTGGAAGTTCGACCTTGAATCTGACCCCCTGCAGTGGGTCTACTTCCTGCCCAGTGGGGAGGGCTTGCCACATGGCTTGGGGGGCAAGCAGACCCCTCTGTAGGTGTGCTCACTGAGGCTGCCAGAGCCTGCCTCTCCCCCAAGGGTGTTCACCCGCTCGAGGAGCCAGTAGCCTGGAAGCACCCTTGTCCACACATCACCACAGCTGAGCTTCTGCCCCCACCCTCCCCCCAGCCTGCCTTCCCGACTGCTGGCATCCACTTTATCGGGGTTCTCGGGACAGACAGCTGGCTTGTGTTATGTGCCTGCTCCCTCCTGTCCCCTGCCTGTCTGTCCTGGTTTTAAATAGCTTATCTGAGCAGCTGGATGACCACATGGGCTTATATGGCCTGGGGTACATGTTCCCTTAGCCCTGTCCCTGGCACCTGCCAAAATAGCAGCCAACACCCCCTCTCCCCCTGCCCCCGCCACCCCCGGCGTGACTCCTGCGCACATTCCTCCCACCGCCGGGGCGCGGGCCTGCTTAAAGCCTGTCCAGCCCCTGCCCTCGCCCAGAGCCCGCGAGGTGGAGCAGACACCACAAGACCCGTTGGCAGCTCCTGTTCTGGGTAAGACTGGGGCAGGCTCTAAGAGCAGAGGGGTGCCCTGTAGTCTGGGCCCTCTGTCCCAAGTCGCAGTGTCCACTCTGACTGGGTGTCGGAGCTGGGAGAGGCCCCCTTCCCTCGGGAGCTTTAGAGGGTGGCATCTCTGAGATGAATCCCTGAGCCTAGTTTAACCGACCCTCAGCCTGAGGCTGGAGACTCGGGTCTGAATCACAGACCTCCCACTGAAGGCCTGGGGCGGGTGGAAGGTCTTGGGTGAATAGCTGTCCCTCCCTGGGTCTGTTTCCTCCTTTGTAGGAGAGATAATTGCCAGGCCTCTAAATGAAATGATGCTCCGACCCCCGGGGACCCTCTCCTGGAGCCTCCTCCCTCCAGGCGGGGAGCCCCTGCCCCATCCTGGGCAGGTCCTCCCCACTCCCCGGGGAGCAGAGTCGGGCCGTGGGTGCCCACACAAGTCAGTACAGTCCTCGCGGCCACATCCTCCTCCCTGGGGTTCAGAAGCTGTCAGAACTGATGAGAAAGGCTGCCTGCCAGAGGCAGCCAGGGGACCAGGGACCCCGGAGGCTCTTCCAGGCGGACGCAGGGTTGGGCCCCACCCTGGACAGGGCGCGGGCTGAGCGGCGTGGAGAGACCCACTTCCCGGTAGGGGGGGCCCGGCTCCCTGGGTCAGCGTGTTAACCCTGAGTCCAGTGCCACCAACCCAGGGTCCCTGCCCCCCATGCCCCTGGGGAGAGCGCCTGCTGGAGCTCTTTAGGGAGAACCACTCCCTCCTGAAGGAACACGGGGAGCGGGCGCCTGGAGATGGGCGTTTGAGGCTCGTGCTTGTCCTGGTGCAGCTGGGAGGCCTGACCTCTTGAATTCCTCCTCTGACCTGGGTCTTCGGGCAGGAGAGGAATCTGGGAGGATCGCATTGCCCTGGTCCAGCTCTGAGGGTGGGCCAACAGCTGCGGTCAGGTCCAGCTGCCTGCCGGGCACAGGGCTGAGAGTGGGGCCTCCACTCTTCTGTTTCATGGATAGGTTAACGGAGGCACAGAGAGGTTAAGTGACTCTGCTAAGGTCACACAGCAAAGCTGGGTATTAAACTTGGGCCTTTGACAGCATGGCCAGTGTTCTTTCTGCCTTCTATGGTTTCTGCTTTATTCCCCAAGAAAGGTCACCCTGGCCTTTTGGCTGTGATGGCAACCTGCTAGAAAGGGCGGGTGGGGGCCTGCCGGCCTCTCTCCCAACTGGAGGTCCCCCCGGACCCCCGCCTTCCTGCCACCAGCGCCTGGACGCGATCTCAGATGCCTCCTCTGGGCTGGAAGCCCTCCCCCACCCCAACCTGCCTCTTGAGCGGCTCTATTTTTAGGAGCTGTGTTTGTAGGAGCAGGGGGGCTCACAGGGCTGTGCGGGGGCTCAGAACCGGCAGGGGGGCGGGCCACAGAGGAGAGAGCGTGAGAGCCGCCCCCCAGGCCGGCCAACCCCCTCCCTGAAGACCTCCCTGAACCCCAGGGTGACAGACTCCTCCCAGGGCTCAGGCCCCTGGCCTGACTGCTTCCCTGGGGCTCCAAGCAGTGCTGACCTGCCAGTTCTCACCCACCCTGGGCTGGGGGCTATCCCCCTGCTGCTCTCCCCCCAGGCCCCATTTGGAGACTCTCTGGGATGAGTACCCCCACCCAGGGGAGCCAGCTTCAGTCCAAAGCGCCCTGTTGCCAGCCCCACCCTGCCTGCCCCACTGTAGGTCTGTTTGCTCTGACCCAGCAGGGCTGGACGACTGGGAGCAGGTTCAGAAGAGTTGCCAGCCTGAGGCTGCGGCCCGAGGCAGCTGCAACCCCGGGGGCTGTGGGCGGGGCACCTTCAGCACCTCTTAGCTTCAAAGGGGCTGCCTTGTGGCAGACACCATGCCACCTGCCAGAGCTGGGGCTCGCGGCACGTCTGCAGACAGGTGCCTGGGTGGGTCTCAGCGGTGAGGGTGGGGTCTGGGGGATAGGTGAGGGGGCATCAGCACCCCATCCAGGGCGCTGTCACTGCGGCCTGAGTCACAGGTTGGCGGCCGCAGCGCTGGGTGCAGCCTCCCTTCACCCCAGCCTTCCTCCCCTTGGAGAAGAGGAAACTGAGGCACAGGGGGCCAATGGCCTTCCCATGGTCACACACACGGGGCGTGGAGCCCGTGTCCCGAGCCATGCCTGCATCCCAGCCACCCCTCTGGCCTCTCCCTGGGCTCACAGCGACGGGGCAGCAAGACGCTTCCGTGTGGGACCCTGGGCTGCCTCCACACAGGCCTTGGGATGGGGGCTCGGGCCCCAGCTTCTGTTCTCAGCGCAGCGTGGGGGATACCCTGGAGAAACTCCACGGAACTGGGCTTTTCGTAGAGACAGCAGCTGTGAGAGATGAACAGACCCCACACCCACCCAGGGTCCCCAGGGAACCATCACACAGGCGGGCACGTGGGCATTCCCTCATCTGTGATCCTCCTTGGATGCCCTGCTCAGCTTGCACTCCCCGTGTGTGGTGTGTGTCTGGGGTGTGTGGTGTGTCTGGGGTCTGGTGTGTGTCATCTAGTGTCTGGTGTGTGCTGTATGTGTGTGTGTGTGACCGTGTGTGAGGGTGAGCCCCCCAGCCGTTTACCTGTGTGTCTGTGGAGCCACCAGCAGAGTGGCCCTGGGCAGCTCTGCAGCCACGTGTCCCCCACGTGTCCCCCGGGTGTCCCTCTGGCCTCCACAGGCCCCGCAGCCCTGCTCTGTCCTCTGTGTCTGCCCCGCGGCGGTGCTGAGAGCTTTACAGACAGAACTGCAGGCAGCGGCCCCTCCCTGTGACCGTGGGCCCTGATTTTGGCTCTGGGTGTCGGCTGACCCTGCGGGTTCTTCCCTGTCGCTGAGCTGCTTCCGGGGGAGAGGCCTGGCTGTGGAAAGACTCAGAGCCGTGTCCAAGGGGCGCGGAGCCTGCAGCCTGGCCCTGCTGGGACGGTGTCTCTTCCCGACAGGGGCGGGGGCCCGGTGCAGCTGGTCCAGGGCTGGGGGATGGCAGGCCCAGGGCTTCCCGCAGAGCTGGGTGGCTGGCCCTCTGCCCACCCGGACTGTCTGTCTCTCTGCAGAAGGAAGAGGAGGCCATGTCGGACGTGGAAGAGGCCGTGGAGGAGTATGAGTGAGTCCTGGGGTGCTGGGCAGGGGCTGTGCCCGTCGGGGGCGTGGGGAGAGCTGCACCCTTGTTTCCAGCCTGTTGCCTCGGGCTGCCCCAGGCAGGGGGCTGGCCATGAAGACCCAGGGCTACGGGATGGGCTGGGCTAGGGGCTGGGGGCTGGGCCTCCTGAGAAAAGACCAGAGAGTTTCCGTGAGGTCCCAGAGGCCACAGAGCCATTGTGCCCAGAAACCCGCCCCAGACCTGGCATCACGGCCTTGGGGGCTGCTGGCCCTGCCCTCTTCCCTGTCCCGGGGGCCAGGGAGGGGGGCACACTGCAACCCATCAGTCAGTCGTCCCTGGGGGAGGCAGTGCCCAGGGCAGATAGGACCGCAGACCTCGCTTGGACCCTGAAGACCCCGTACTGGGCACCGAGGGTGCAGAACTGGGGGCTGAGTGGAGGGCTTGTGCCTGTGGGCTTGGGCCGGGTGGACGGGGATGGGGGCGTGCAGAGCCCAGGGACCAGCACTTGCCAGGTTTCCTGGGGGGGTCGGGGGGAGGCAGCTGAACGGAGCCGGGCTTGGCTGGGCTGTGGGTGGGGCTGGGCAGACTCCAGGACCCAGCACGGGGGTAAAAGTCTCCTGGAAAAGGTCATGGGGTGTGTGCGCGCGTGTGTACACGTGCGTGCTGTGTTCCTGACAGCGTCTCCCCTCACGCTGCAGGGAGCAGGAAGGTAAGCACACCCAGACTCTCACTGGGCGGGAAGACAGCCTGGCTGGAAACTGACTGTCTCTTCTGTCCTCTCTTGTGCTCACGCCTCCTCCCCGAGCAGAAGCAGCCGAGGAAGGTACGGGGGTGGGGGTTGCCCAGGAAGCATCTCGCCTGTCCCCAGCCCCTGCTCCCAGCTGAGCAAAGTCCCCCTACCAGCCCCCGCTTCCTGCGGGCAGAGTCCTAATGGGGCCATGCCGCCTGTCTGCTCCACCGCCTGACTGGGCTGGGGGCCACACCCTGCCAGCAAGTGATGAAAATAGAACCCCCCCCCCGCCCCGAATTCTGCCCAGGCCCTAGCCCTCTCCCATGCTGGGCAGCCTCTCACCCACACGGGTCCTTTCTGGTTCCAGACACTGAGGAAGGGGCTCCAGGGCCTGAGTCTAGGACAGGACCCTGACCCTGTGCTGTGACATCAGAGAATGAGCTGGGGAGGGAGGCTGAGTCAGACACGGGGCCCAGAGGCGGCCCCACTGTGACAGCACCTCCGGGTGCAGAGGGGCCTTCAGCCCCAGAGAGGAAAGTTTCAAACGAGAGGACCTTGCATAGACTTCCCCTGAAGGAGCAGACACGGAGCATTCCAGGCTTTGTGGCCCCTGGTCCTGCTGAAGCTGCCACTCCAGGAACATTCTAGAAACGGTCTGCAGGCCATTGGGCCCTAGTTTGCAGCTTCTGGTTTAAACCAAGAACAGAGCGGCCCCTGTCAGCCACACAGGTCCCCCCACACTCACTGGGCCCCACCCCTCCCTGTGCCGGGCCCGCTCACTGTCTGGTCCGCTTCTCCAGAGCACGAGGAGGCGGTGGAAGAGGAGGCTGGAGGCGAGGCTGAGGCTGGGGAGCCCTGCACCGCAGGTGAGGCCCCTCCTGGAGCGAGGGGGGAAGGGGGCCCTTCTGAGCTTGGGGCAGCAAGGGCCCCAGCGCTGCTCCTGAGGCAGCGGGAAGGCCCCCTAGACCGTGCTCTGCAGCCTGGGCAGCTCCCCGTCCAGGCCGGGCTCAGCCTCGTCAGTACACGCTGCACCTGCTTCTTTTGGCCAGGCGGTCCTGGGCCCTGGCAGGTGTGCACAGGCGGATCCTGGACCTGGAGCCCTGCAGGGCCCCCTTGGCTGAGGACGTGTTGGGGGGACAGGGGGCTACTGGCAGGGCCTTGAGCTTGGAATCGGGACCGTGACTCCTTTCTCATGTTCTGTTCAGAAGATGGAGAAGAAGAGGAAGGTAGAGAGGCTGAAGGTGAGGCCCACTGGCCATTGGGACATGGTGGGGAAGCCCCTCCTGCAGCTGTGGGGGAGACCCTGGTGGGGAGGGGGAGACCTTGGGGGGAGGGGGAGACCCTTGGGGGGAGGAGGGGGAGACCCTGGGGTGGGGGAGACCCTAGGGGGAAGAATGGGAGACCCTAGGGGGAGGTGGAGACCCTGGGGGGAGGAGGGGGAGACCCTGGGGAGTGGGGGAGACCCTGGGGTGAGGGGGAGACCCTGGGGGAGGAGGAGACCCTGAGGGGAGGGGGAGACCCAGGGGGGAGGGGAGACCCAGGGGGGAGGAGGGGGAGACCCAGGGGGAGGAGGAGACCCTGGGGGGGGGGCGGGGGAGACCCTGGGGGGAGGAGGGGGAGACCCTAGGGGAGGAGGAGACCCTGGGCGGGAGGGGGAGACCTTGAGGGGGGGAAGAGACCCTGGGGGGAGGAGGAGACCCTGGGGGGAGGAGGGGGAGACCCTGGGGGGAGGGGGAGACCCTGGGGGGAGGAGGGGGAGGGGGAGACCCTGGGGGGAGGAGGGGGAGACCCTGTGGAGTGGGGGAGACCCTGGGGTGAGGGGGAGACCCTGGGGGAGGAGGAGACCCTGGGGGGGAGGGGGAGACCTTGGGGGGCAGGAAGAGACCCTGGGGGGAGGAGGAGACCCTGGGGGGAGGCGGGGGAGACCTTGGGGGGAGGGGGAGACCTTGGGGGTGTGGGCATAGAACCGTGTGTGTCTGCAGGTTGGGCTCCTCCTTCCAGAAACGGTGCCTTGGAGGTGCCCAGGGGGAGGGGGCCAGGTTGGGTCAGGGCAGTGGTCACATCACATCTATCCATGAGGTTTCTGCAGCCTGGGTGAACCACGGGAGGGTAGGGTGTCTGGGGCTGAGATCCCAGGCGCGGACGGTCCATGGGGTAGGTCACTGCTGTGGGCGCTGTTGACCTACAGCCTTCACAGGGGCCCAGGTGGCCCGAGTCACACACTGGGGCTTGGAGTCACACCCATCAGCTTCCGGTCCTGAGCCGCCTCAGGTCTGGGGGGCGACTGCGGAGGCAGAGACTTAGGCAGGGACTCTGGGGCCAGGACCCCAGGATGTGTCCCCGACCCCTCCTCCCTGTGTGGCAGGCGCTGCTGACTGAGAGCGCTGTGTGCACTCGCGTCCCCGAGACCCCCTGAGCATCAGCCCTGAGTGGAGCCTGGGGTTTGCAGCCCTGCCGCTTAGTGCTCTGGTTGCTCCTGCAGTCCGGGGATGGGAGGGACTCACTGGTGAGGGGCAAACGGAGGCTCATGGGTGCCAGCTTATCAGGGGCACAGTGGGGCCAGATCCAGGCCTCCCGACCCCAAGTTCACGTGCTTTCCTCCTTTCCAGATGGCCCGGTGGAGGAGTTCAAGCCCAAGCCCAGGTGAGTGGTGAAGCCCTGGGAGCAGAGGGCCCGTGAGAGAGAACCCTTGGGACAGGACTGGGTGCACGTGGCACAGTGGGCACAGGCTGGGATGTGGCAGACACAGACCACCCTGTACAGCTGTGTAGGTTGTGTGCGGTAAAAGAGTCTCTGCTGGGTGTGTGGGGGTAGGGGGTGGGGCGGCTGAAAACCACCCACACTCCGTCACCAGCGCCTTAACCCTAACCCTAACCCTAACCCTAACCTTAACCCTAACCCTAACCTTAACCCTAACCCTAACCCTAACCCTAACCTTGCTACAGTCAGCACTATGCCCATTTAGAGGGAAAGGACAGACCAGCCATGGACCTGGGCAGACACCCTGTCCAACCCCTCAGGAAAGCTGGGACACTGTCCTTGGTGGCTGGAGGAGGACATGAGGGAAAAAAATTTGGAGAAGCCAAGCAGTGAAAGCGTGTCAGTCTAGGCATATGGCTTCAGAGGGTCACAAAGGGCCATACAAGGCAACTTGGGGCTATACAGGACACACATGGGAGCTCTGTGTGCAGAGGAGGGTGGGGCTTTGGAAATGCCAGCCCCGCGATCTGATGGTGCCTCAGCACACAGTTCAGGAGACGCTCCAAAAGCAGCCCAGCCTGGCAATCCCAGCCCCTTCCCATCCCCTCATTGGAGCAAACACTGCGGTGTCTTGGTTCAGATCCCCACACCAGAGGGCAGACAGGAAAGCAGGGCTCAGTGTCCTAGCCTGGAGTCCCACAGTGAGTGGGTGAGGTGTGTGAGGCCGACCGCTGCCTCCTGGGCTCCTGGGGTCGGGGCCAGGAGTGTGGGTCAGCCAGGGTGCAAGCCAAGCCTCTCTACTTCCTGGCTGCATGGTTTTGAGCAAAGCCTTATGTCTCTGAGCCTCTGTCTTCCTGAACGAGATGAGTGGTTTCCACTCCAGGTAACTGTGAGGATACATGAGGCCACTGTAGGCACCCCAGTCCCGAGTGGGCGTGGGGACCCCGGGTGGGCACTGTGCTGTTGTCACCGCGTGGAGGCTGGGTCTCAGCCTTTCTGCAGGGAGGAGAGGGACCTGCCCATCCCCGGTACCACAGCCCCTCTATGCAGGGAGGGCTTGGTACTCACCCCTCCTTCTGCCCACCAGGCCCTTCATGCCCAACTTGGTGCCGCCCAAGATCCCTGATGGAGAGAGGGTGGACTTCGATGTGAGTGCCAGCTCAAGGAGGGCAGCCCCCGCCCCACTAAAGACCTCAGCCCCCCGCCCCCACACCCCGCCACGCTTGGGGGAGGACACGGGGGGAGGGGCACCGTGTCCGACACCACCCTGAGCTCAGCCCCAGTTGGTCCCACGACCCCAAGGCTTCGCTCCTGCCCTGCGGGCGGGGTCGCCTCTGAGTGCCGCCCCCCGCCCCCCACCCCAGGACATACACCGGAAGCGCATGGAGAAGGACCTCAACGAGCTGCAGACACTGATCGAGGCGCATTTCGAGAACCGCAAGAAGGAGGAGGAGGAGCTGGTCTCCCTCAAAGACAGGATCGTGGGTGTCGTGCCCTCTGGGCGTCTGGGAGGAGGTCCAGAAGGAGCCCCCAGGGCCCCGCCCCGTGCTCTCTTCCCTTCCCCACCCCCCAGGGCAGAGCGGAGTTGGCATCTCAGCTCCCACCTCCCGCACCCTGGGCACAACCCCGCCCCAGTGATGAAGGGCAGATGCCGTGACCCTGAGCCTGGATTCTCTCTCCACGCTCTAGCCCCTCCTCCCCGCCCCGCTCCTGCTCCACAGGGCTTGGCCCCCACCTCCCTGCACAGAGTGGTGTCCACACCGGCGGGGGCGGGGCCGGCGGGCACTCAGGGGCCGCGGCGAAGGCCGTCGGGCCCTCTCCGGGGGCTGAGGTCCGTCCCGAGTGACCGCAGCCTTGCGTCCTCCCCGCAGGAGAAGCGGCGGGCAGAACGCGCGGAGCAGCAGCGCATCCGCGCGGAGCGCGAGAAGGAGCGGCAGACGCGCCTGGCGGTGAGTGGCCGCTGGCCTCCGTCCGCGGGGCCCAGGGTCGCTGTCCCGGCTCTGACAGCAGAGGAGACAGAGATGCCCAGAGTGTCTAAGGAGACGCCCCATCCCTCCGCAGCGCGCCCCCGGGAGCCGAGCCCGCATCCCCCTCCTGCGCAGTTGTGGGTGGGCCCCCACGGCAGGGCCTCCTGTCCTGGAGAGTAGCAGGCCCTTGGGAGCTGGAGCCCATCTGTTCAGCCCCTCTTCTCCCATCGGGCACCGCCAGCGCCAGACATGTGCCGGGTGCGCCCTCAGTGCTGGCCCAGACTCAGGGCGTCTGGCCCCCAGCGTAACCCATTCTCTCCCCGCGGGAACCAGGAGGAGCGAGCCCGCCGAGAGGAGGAGGAGAGCCGCAGGAAGGCGGAGGACGAGGCGCGCAAGAAGAAGGCTCTGTCCAACATGATGCACTTCGGCGGCTACATCCAGAAGGTGGGGCCTCCGGCTCCTCCTGTTGAGGGGGTCTCGGGAGAGAAATGCCCAGCCACTGCTGGGAGACCGCGTTCTCACACCCAGACCCCGAGCTGGCTCTCCCTGGCTGGCTTTCCCTGGGAAGAGCTGCCGGGCTGGGGGCTCCAGAGCACCAGCGCTCTTCCCGGGTGGCTGGTGCAGCCGGCAGGCCCGAAGCGCCATCTCAGGTCTGCCTGGTGTGGCCTCCTGCAGCCTGGAGGCTGTCTCTCCATTTGTAGGATGGCATTAATGGTGCCGTCTGCCTGCTCTGAGATGGTCAGACGAGCTACCCTGGAAAGCAGCTGAGTGCTGCCTGGATGCAGGCTGGTTTCCTCCTAGGACCCATCACAGGGCCTAGTGTGGTGCCCCCTGTTCTTGGAGTGGGGGGGAGGGGGAGCAGAAGTCTCTGCGCTGTGGACCCGGCCATTCCCCGGGCCCTGCCTCCTGGTGACCCTCAAGCAGGGCCTGCTGGCAGTCGGCCCTGCCCCCAGCCCGCACACGGGTCCAGCAGCGGGCTCCCCAAGGCAGCTGACGCCTCTCCTTCGTGTCTCCACTCTTCCTGTCCCTCCCTCTGTCTGTTGCCTCTCCTGTCTTTCTCTGGGGCTCTTCTCCCGCTGTCCTGCTGTGCAGGCCCAGGTAGGTTCTGGTCCTCAGGTCCTTCCCCTCTCCTTTGGGGAGCCTGGGGAGGGCAAGGTGCTGGGCTGGAAGGCGGGGAGGCTGGGTGTTGCTGGCCTGGGTGTGCAGCAGGGAGGTGAGCAGCAGCCGTGCTGCAGGCAGGCCTGTCTCCCTGCCGGGCCTGGGGGTGCAGGGAGGGCAGGGCTTCTCTAGCCCCTCCCCCGCTTCTTACTCTCTCCAGACAGAGCGTAAAAGTGGGAAGAGACAGACCGAGCGGGAGAAGAAGAAGAAGATTCTGGCCGAGCGGAGGAAGGTGCTGGCCATCGACCACCTGAACGAAGACCAGCTGAGGTGGGCTGCCTGCGGGGCTGCACCTCTGGAGGGCGTCCCGCCTCGCATCACCGGGTGCTGCTGCCCCACTTTCCCGCGGGGGCTTCGGGGGGCTGGCCTGGGCCTTCTTGGCAGGCAGCGCTTGGTTCCCTCTCCTTCCCGCTGGGGCTCCCCAGCTCCATGTCCTAAGGCTTTGTCCTGGCAGCGCTGGCATCCGCCTGCAGTGCTGGGCACTGCCCAGGCCAAGCCAGGGTGCAGGGCCTGGGGGCGAAGGAGGGCAGGGCTGGGGGGTCAGGATCTAGATGCAGGCAGGTGGGGACCTTCTTACTGCTCACCTCTCTTGCTGGCCTGTGCAGGGAGAAGGCCAAGGAGCTGTGGCAGAACATCTACGACCTGGAGGCGGAGAAGTTCGACCTGCAAGAGAAGTTCAAGCAGCAGAAATACGAGGTAAGCGGCTGCTGCCCGCACCCCTGCTGGTGGCCTCTGTCCCCCCACAACCCCTGGGGCCTGTCTGGTGGTGCTCCCCACCCTTGTCGGGGCTGGTGCTCCTGGAGCCTGAGGGTCACTGGGGCTGAGCAGACACTTCCTGGGGTCCCGGCCCTGAGGGCCCCCACTTCTGGCCTGAGGAAGCAGCTCAGCGCCCTGAGTCCACCGGGAGGACCATTGCACAGGCCAGGCCTCCTGTGGAGTCGGGGGCTCACCAGCGATTCGGCCCCTTCGCTCCCCCACGCTCACTTGGGGCCCAGTGTGGGTCCTGGGAGAGGCAGTGTGGTCCCCGCCACGCAGATGCCAGGCAGGAGGACGGCTTGCCCCCCAGCCCCGCCCACCTCCCCAGGCCACCTGGGCCCCCTCGCGGGGGGTGCCTGAGCTACTCTTCCCACCGTTTCTTTCAGATCAATGTTCTCCGAAACAGGATCAATGACAACCAGAAAGTGTGAGTGTCTGACTCCAGCTTCCACCCCCACCCATGGTCTCCCGGCCCCTCCCCACTCCTGTGGTCAGGCCCCTGCCCTCCACGAGGCTGCTTCGGGCTGAGCCTCTGCAGGCAGCTCAGTGTGCCCCTGCCCCCATCGGCCCTCAGCACCCCCACAACCCCTGGAAGCTCCCTCCACCACTGCCGCCCCCGTCCACCCCGTCCCCCCTGACTGGGTCCTGCTTCCTGCAGCTCCAAGACTCGAGGGAAGGCCAAGGTCACGGGGCGCTGGAAGTAGAATGGCGCCTCCTTCTCCAGGACCTACTCCTCACCAGCTGCTCCTGACCTACCTTCTCCTGCTCCGCACTGTCCACACCCTGCACAGCCACCCCCTCCACCCTGTCCCCCGCCGCAGACTGGCTGGAAGCCACACTCGTGCCGCTCCCCACCCCCATCATAATAAAAGCACCGTGCCCCCGCTGCACTCCTGTCTGTTCTCTTCAGGGGGAGGGGGCCCGTAGGGCACCCGGCCCCCAGGGGCTGCGCAGAGCTCCCGTTGAGGCAGTGGTTTCTGAGCTGAGCCCTCGGGGCGGGGCTTCTGCTTCCACTTCTGTGTCAGGGTTGCCACCGCACACCCGGGCACGCTGGCACTGGTCCACAGAGCTGCGTCCGTCAGTGACCAGTTCTGTTTCCGGCTCAGCCAGGGGTTTGTCCCTTAGGTCTGGTCTGCTGGAGTTTGCAGCTCCATGACCTGTGGGTGCAGCATTAAACGGGAGTGCTGTGCTGGATTCAGGGCTGGAGTGACTTGAAGTCTCAGGGGGGATTGTCGGGGAGAACGGCTTGGCACTTTCCTGAAGGCAGCCCGCAGCCCCCTTTTTGTTGCAGCAAAGGGAGGACATGATGAGGCGCACACAGTGGGGATTGCCCCACGGTGCACCTCTCAGCGTCCTGAAGTGTGCCACCAGTAGCTGCCACAGCTCACAGACGAGGAGACCGGCCCTTGGCAGGCTGTTCTAGTTGTTCTGAGAAGTAGGCGGCAGGTTGGGGGACACTCCCCAGGGTTTGGATTAGCACCCCAAGGCTTATCTTGTGTATCATGGACATACAGTTTGAAGGGTTTCTTTAGGTCTGGTAGTCCAAAGCTGGAGCTGACCTTTTTATTGTCTCAAAGGCTGTTTGGCCCTCTTTACTCCAAGTAAGAGGCTCAAGGTCATGTCCCTTCAGTGTCTCAGGGGCTTCCCTGTGAGCCCATAATTTGGGATCCAAATCAGATAAAACTCTGCCATTCCCAGAAAACCTTGCAGTTGTCTGCAGATCTTCGGTGCTCCCAAACCTGCAGGCGCTTGCTTTCCATCAGGCAAGAGGTCCAGTTGTCCTTGGGAGAGGACAAAGTCCAGATATGTGACTTGTTTGCATATCTGGGCTTTTTCCTGGGGACCTTATATCCACATTTGGCCAAAGAGTTCAGGGTCCTGATAGTATTCTCTAGACACTTGTGATACGTAGGGCTTGCCATGAGCATGTCATCCAGGCTCCATGTCATCTTGCTCCATCCAAAGAGCAAAAGCCCTTCATCCAACATTAAGTCTCTGAGGTCTCTAGCCAGCGTTTCCCCAAACGAGGTAGGGGGTTTGAACACTTGCGGCAGGACTCTCCAACAGCGGTGTTGGATTCGCTGTGTTTCCAGGTCCTGCCATTCAAAGGCAAAGAGCAGCTGCAATTCCTCTGCAACAGGAGTGCAGAGGAAAGCATCCTTCACATCCAGGACTGAGAACCAACTGTGTTCTCTGGGAACAGTTGTGAGCAGAGCGTGTGGATTAGGCCCCACAGGGTGTAAGTCGTGGACTACTTCATTAATAGCCTTCAAGTCCTGAACAAGACAATACTGTCCTGAGTTTGGTTTTTTACGGGGAGGACAGGGGTGTTATATGGAGACCTGCAAGGTCTGATCAGTCCTGATTTTAAAAACTTCTCCAGAACTGACTGGATTCTTTGGGGCATCTTGTCTCAGGGGATATTGTTTTAAATTAGGTGTTCCAGCATCATTTTTAGTGGGATTTATATTGGTCTTTGTTCGCAGTGATGCTTCCTAAGGCCCACTTGACTTCACATTCCAGGATGTCTGGCTCTAGGTGTGTGATCACATCATCGTGATTATCTGGGTCGTGAAGATCTTTTTTGTACATTCTTCTGTGTATTCTTGCCACCTCTTCTTAATATCTTCTGCTTCTGTTAGGTCTATACCATTTCTGTCCTTTATCAAGCCCATCTTTGCATGAAATGTTCCTTTGGTATCTCTGATTTTCTTGAAGAGATCCCTAGTCTTTCCCATTCTGTTGTTTTCCTCTATTTCTTTGCACTGATCGCGGAAGAAGGCTTTTTTATCTCTTCTTGCTATTCTTTGGAACTCTGCATTCAGATGCTTATATCTTTCCTTTTCTCCTTTGTTTTTCGCTTCTCTTCTTTTCACAGCTATTTGTAAGGCCTCCTCAGACAGCCATTTTGCTTTTTTGCATTTCTTTTCCATGGGGATGGTCTTGATCCCTGTCTCCTGTACAATGTCACGAACCTCATTCCATAGTTCATCAGGCACTCGATCTATCAGATCTAGGCCCTTAAATCTATTTCTCACTTCCACTGTATAATCATAAGGGATTTGATTTAGGTCATACCTGAATGGTCTAGTGGTTTTCCTTACTTTCTTCAATTTCAGTCTGAATTTGGCAATAAGGAGTTCATGATCTGAGCCACAGTCAGCTCCTGGTCTTGTTTTTGCTGACTGTATAGAGCTTCTCCATCTTTGGCTGCAAAGAATATAATCAATCTGATTTCGGTGTTGACCATCTGGTGATGTCCATGTATAGAGTCTTCTCTTGTGTTGTTGGAAGAGGGTGTTTGTTATGACCAGTGCATTTTCTTGGCAAAACTCTATTAGTCTTTGCCCTGCTTCATTCCGTATTCCAAGGCCAAAATTGCCTGTTACTCCAGTTGTTTCTTGACTTCCTACTTTTGCATTCCAGTCCCCTATAATGAAAAGGACATCTTTTTTGGGTGTTAGTTCTAAAAGGTCTTGTAGGTCTTCATAGAAGTGTTCAACTTCAGCTTCTTCAGCATTACTGGTTGGGGCATAGACTTGGATTACTGTGATATTGAATGGTTTGCCTTGGAAACGAACAGAGATCATTGTGTCGTTTTTGAGATTGCATCCAAGTACTGCATTTTGGACTCTTTTGTTGACCATGATGGCCACTCCATTTCTTCTGAGGGATTCCTGCCCGCAGTAGTAGATATAATGGTCATCTGAGTTAAATTCACCCATTCCAGTCCATTTCAGTTCGCTGTCCACAAACAAAGCTAGTGGAGGTGATGGAATTCCAGTTGAGCTATTCCAAATCCTGAAAGATGATGCTGTGAAAGTGCTGCACTCAATATGCCAGCAAATTTGGAAACTCAGCAGTGGCCACAGAACTGGAAAAGGTCAGTTTTCATTCCAATCCCAAAGAAAGGCAATGCCAAAGAATGCTCAAACTACCACACAATTGCACTCATCTCACACGCTAGTAAAGTAATGCTCAAAATTCTTGGAGAATTCAAAATTCTCCAAGCCAGGCTTCAGCAATATGTGAACCGTGAACTTCCTGATGTTCAAGCTGGTTTTAGAAAAGGCAGAGGAACCAGAGATCAAACTGCCAACATCGCTGGATTATGGAAAAAGCAAGAGAGTTCCAGAAAAACATCTATTTCTGCTTTATTGACTATGCCAAAGCCTTTGACTGTGTGGATCACAATAAACTGTGGAAAATTCTGAAACAGATGGGAATACCAGACCACCTGATCTGCCTCTTGAGAAATTTGTATGCAGGTCAGGAAGCAACAGTTAGAACTGGACATGGAACAACAGACTGGTTCCAAATAGGAAAAGGAGTTTGTCAAGGCTGTATATTGTCACCCTGTTTATTTAACTTATATGCAGAGTACATCATGAGAAATGCTGGACTGGAAGAAACACAAGCTGGAATCAAGATTGCCGGGAGAAATATCAATAACCTCAGATATGCAGATGACACCACCCTTATGGCAGAAAGTGAAGAGGAACTAAAAAGCCTCTTGATGAAAGTGAAAGAGGAGAGTGAAAAAGTGGGCTTAAAGCTCAACATTCAGAAAACGAAGATCATGGCATCCAGTCCCATCACTTCATGGGAAATAGATGGGGAAACAGTGGAAACAGTGTCAGACTTTATTTTTCTGGGCTCCAAAATCACTGCAGATGGTGATTGCAGCCGTGAAATTAAAAGACGCTTACTCCTTGGAAGGAAAGTTATAACCAACATAGATAGCATATTCAAAAGCAGAGACATTACTTTGCCAACAAAGATTCGTCTAGTCAAGGCTATGGTTTGTCCTGTGGTCATGTATGGATATGAGAGTTGGACTGTGAAGTAGGCTGAGCGCCGAAGAATTGATGCTTTTGAACTGTGGTGTTGGAGAAGACTCTTGAGAGTCCCTTGGACTGCAAGGAGATCCAACCAGTCCATTCTGAAGGAGATCAGCCCTGGGATTTCTTTGGAAGGACTGATGCTAAAGCTGAAACTCCAGTACTTTGGCCACCTCGTGGGAAGAGTTGACTCATTGGAAAAGACTCTGATGCTGGGAGGGATTGGGGGCAGGAGGAGAAGGGGACGACAGAGGATGAGATGGCTGGATGGCATCACCGACTCGATGGACATGAGTCTGAGTGAACTCCGGGAGTTGGTGATGGACAGGGAGGCCTGGAGTGCTGCGATTCATGGGGTTGCAAAAAGTCGGACACGACTGAGCGACTGATCTGATCTGATCTGATATTGGTCTTGCATTTATGGCCTTCCCCAGTGTGCCATCAGCGCACACTTCTGACCTCACCTTGTGGTAGACTTCAGGGGGAAAGAATTCTGTTTCCTTTTCTGGGGTTTCTATGACTGTCACTTGTAGGCTCAAGGCGTGCTCCAGTGGAACCCTGATGTCAAGCTCTTCTGGTGAGATGGTTACTTGAGCATTTAATTTACAAAGGAGATCTTGTCCTCAAGGGGAATTGGACCCTCTGGCTTATATAAGAAGCTATATGGAAGGGTAAGATACCCTAATTAGCATTCCAGAGGTTGTAAAAATGTTTAATTGTTTTACTTCTCCAGAAATCCCCATGACCCTGATAGACTGGGACGTTTTCTGTGCTGCTTTGGTGTTTACCACAGAGTAGGTGGCACCCATGTCTATTGGAAAGTCAGATTAACTTGTTCCCCACTGTCAGGGTTACCTGGGCCTCCTGGGGGAAATTAAGATCAGACGTTTTAAGTCCAAAGGAGCCCCCAGCTTCTGCGTTCGTCACGGGTGCTTCTTCCTCCCAGGAGAGAGGCTCCCGCCTTCCCTCTGTTATTTTTCAGTATCTTCTCTCAGCGCTTCTCTCCTTACGTAAGTGCATTGTCCCCCACCACCTTCCTTCAGGCTGCTGGTCTTCAGCGCTGCTGCCAGAAAGGCCGCCTTCTGGTTTTCACCTTCTTGTTTCTGCATTGTTCCCTGTTGTCGAATACCTTAAAAGTAATTTCTACTAATAGAGAAAGGTTCATTCCAAACGCACCGTCTAGCTTCTGTAATTTCCTCCTTGTGTCTGGGGCGCTTTGCCCGACAAAGGTCGTATTTATCACCCTTACGTTCTCATGGGCCTCAAAGTGTGTAACGCCTATAAGCTTGATAAAGCCTTTCTAGAAACTCTGATGGATCTTCGTTTGGTTTTTGTTTTAGCTCCTGAATTTTGTTTAAGCTCTTTTGTCTGGGCCCTCCTTTTCGAAGACTCATTAAAATACATCCATAATGTTGTAGAAGTGGGGTGCCCCGTTATTAGGGTCTCAGTTGGGCTCGCAGTGGAGACTGCGATCAGCTGTGAGTTGCACTCAGATCCACCAGATGGAACTGGTGCACTTCCTCCCTAACTTTGTCAATAACCATTCTTTCTTCTTCAGTTAATGTCAAATCCATAAGCGTGTGACTATCCACCCAAGTGGAGTGGGGAGTGGCAGATATGGAGGTGAAATGCTCAGTCATGTGGAGTGGGTCCTCTTGATGAGCAGGGCTACAGATCTCAGGTAAGAAAATCTGAGGCGGAGAAAGGAGTGGGCCATTTGCATTAAGGCCCGCTGGGGTTTCGGCACAAGGGGAGTTGCTCTGCTGCTGAAGTGGCTCCCAGGCCAAACTGAGCGCCCTGTCTGGGACGGTGACACCCGACCAGGCCCCTGTGACTCGGGGGTTGCCATGGAAACATCTGTCTGTTCCCCATCAGCAGTGTAAACAGGAGGCAAGGAAAGCGGAGAATATGCTGAAGACATGGGAGTGGGGGGCGGGGCATGCAGCCTGCTCAGTGGGTGGGGTTCAGGCTCTGGCATAACCGTTCCCCATTCCCACCTTCTCCCCGTGGAGTGGGCTTTCCCTTGGGCTTCCTTTCAGGTCGCTGCCCTACAAGGCGGCAGTCCTTGATTCTTTTTCTCCTGATGTAATAATGTAATAGCGTAAATGCTTCTGTTTATGGAATTTCATCTTTCTTTCCTTTTATTTTGCAGAACATTCCTAACCATGAAATTGTATTATAAATGGGGGAGTCATTCAGGGGTCTTTGCTCTTCTGATCCTAAAATATATTGGGTCCACACTTCATTACAATATTATATCTTTCCTGGTTATAGGCTCACGGCTGTATTTTGCCCATTTATCTAATATATGCCCCAGATGGAGTGCCCCCATTGCTACAAGCTTTGTAGCACCACGATACAAAGGACATAAACAAATTCCAACAAAAACAGCACAGAATCCAGCACCGATGCATAGAGGATCTGGCTCCAAATCAAGTAAATAAATTTCACCCTGCAAAACAAAGGAACCAAGTTCAGCTAGGCTAGTCCTGCCCCACAAGAACTGGCTCCCAGATGAATCAGTTCCCACTCGAACAGTACAAAAAACACCCTTCCCCCACCCCAAACAGGGTACCTCAACCAAACTGGCTTGTCTCAAAAAGGAAAAGTCCTAAGCGAGGGAGGAATATGCTCCCGGTATGCACACCAGAGTGATCTACCCTACAAAACCCGAGCCGTCAACTTACGACACAGGGGCACACAAACCACAAACAAATGAGCTGGCTATTGAATTGAGTAGACTCACCCTATAGATTAAGTCAGATCCTTGTCACACCTTCCACACGCTGGGGGCAGCTGGCACCATTTTCAGGGAATCTTGAGGGAAAGACTCCCAGAACAGTCGGTACAGGAGCTGCTTAGGATCCCATCTCAATACGGCGAGCCACGAGCAGCAAAGCTCCCACACTGGCATGCCTAGTTGTTACCAAGTTCAAGCTCACTCTGCTCGCCACACCCTAGGGCAATAAAGGTGTTGAGGCAAGGAACATGGCTGTATTTGGGAAGCTGGCCGACTGAGAAGATAGTGGACTAACGTCTCCTAACAGCCATATTATCGGGGCCTCGATGCCAGGAGCTCTTACGAATCAGAGATGGGGGAGGTTAGGACACAAAGTAAAGAGGCCATTCAGTCCTTGCAAGCATCCCCTAGAAGGCGAGCCTTGGGCAGAGGGATGTGCTAGTTTTATTCCCTTACAGTCATCTCATGGGTGGTGTGAAATGGAATATCTTCTGTCATATCAACAAACAAAGATACCACAGCTATCTGTGATTCTGTCCTCTCCAAATGTGGATTTCTGAGCGGTAAGCAGGTGAGAGGCGCCATTTGCCACAGAAAGAGCTCAGGGATCTCACAGTCCTTCACAGGTGAGAGGGCAGGTTGTCTCTCTGAGGCAGGCCATTATGTACCCCCACAATACCTACAAGACATGGGTTAAAGTCGCAGAAGCAGACCCAGTGTTAATTCAAAATTAACTGTTCTGGTTACAGACTGACTTTCCTAGCACCCTCTCCAGCACTGATTCTCTGTGGCGTGTTTGACAATGGCCATTCTGACAGGTGTGAGGTGATACCTCATTGCAGTCTGGATTTGCATTTCTCAAATAACTAATAATGTTAACATAATTTCCTGTGATTTTTTTTTTAAAGGGTGTGAGTGAAACTTATCTCTTGCCAGTAACTTCTTGAACATCTGCCTTGTTTAGAATTGGTTCTGGATGAACACTCCTGGAATGTTTCTTGAGGACAGCTGTTGTTTACTCACAACCCGCAGACCTTGTGAAGAGCGAGTGCCCATGAGCACAGCTTTTGACGTTGTTGTGGAAAGCAGTCACAAGCTTTCTTCCTGTCCCTATTTTCTGTTTCCTTTTTCCCTGTGGTTTCCTTCTGATCTTATGTTGAAGTAGAGCTGGTTTCCAGTGTTGTGTTCGTATCAGGTTTACAGGAACTCAGGTCCCTCACAGCGGCTGTCTGCCAGCTTCAGGCGGAGCTGCTGTTCAGGCACCTTCCAGCTGGCTGGTGCTGACGCTGAGGAAGCGCTGAGCAGAACACGTTTTAAGTCCTCCAGTGACCGGCACTGGCATCAATGTCTGTTTTCCAAATAAAAAAAGGCAGTTCCATACTCCTCTCAGCAGTGATTCTTACCATTCACATCTCATCAGCACCACAGAAGTGCTCCCTTTTCTCTATGTCTTCTCCGTATTTATTCTTTGTAGGCTGAGGATGGCCTTTCAAAGGTGCAGAGTGATCCCTTGTTGTGGTTTTGATTTGCACGTCTCTAACAATTCGTGATGTGCAGCAGGTTTTCACAGTTTTTTTTTTTAAACAGTGTGTGTGGAAGTCACCGTGGAAATTTTCTTCTTCACTTTCTGCTCAGTTTTTAATTATTTTCGATTAGTTATGCACGGACATTTTTACAGAGCCGGTATCATTCAGAGCCGGCAGCCTTGTGACTGTGAAGCGCCCATGAGGCTGGGTCCCTGGCCTCTCCATCCTCTCTTAGGGCCTGTGGCGTCGTCTCCACGGAAGCAGGGGGTCAGCTTGAGCCCAGCCTTCCTCTCTGCACGCTTCTTCTTTCTCTCCCAGCAACGGTGACGGCCGAGCTGTGCAGGAGCAACCCGGCCGGGAGCGTGCTCCCAGGACGCTGAGAAGCGGGAGCACGCGGGGCTCCTCAGAAGCGTGACCGTGACCGCGGGCAGGGGTCTCCTCCGGGCGCCGTGCCCGCGCCCTGCTCACCCGGTTGTCATCAGACTTGGTGGTGTACGGGGCCACGGTATCGAGATTTCACGGGTAGAAACCATTCATTTCTTTCCTGCGAGAGGAAGGTCCCCTTCTACTTTGTTTGGGAGACCCCCTACGCAGATGACACCACCCTTATGGCAGAAAGTGAAGAAGAACTAAAGAGCCTCTGGATGAAAGTGAAAGGGGAGAGTGAAAAAGTTGGCTTAAAGCTCAACATTCAGAAAACTAAGATCATGGCATCTGGTCCCATCACTTCATGGGAAGTAGATGGGGAAATAGTGGAAATAGTGGCTGACTTTGTTTTTCTGGGCTCCAAAATCACTGCAGATAGTGATTGCAGCCATGAAATTAAAAGACGCTTGCTCCTTGGAAGGAAAGTTATGACCAACCTAGATAGCATATTAAAAAGCAGAGACATTACTTTGCCAACAAAGGTCCGTCTAGTCAAGGCTATGGTTCTTCCAGTGGTCATGTATGGATGTGAGAGTTGTGAACAAAAGCTGAGCACTGAAGAATTGATGCTTTTGAACTGTGGTGTTGGAGAAGACTCTTGAGAGTCCCTTGGACTGCAAGGAGATCCAACCAGTCCATCCTAAAGGAGATCAGTCCTGGGTGTTCATTGGAAGGACTGATGTTGAAGCTGAAACTCCAATACTTTGGCCACCTGATGCAAAGAACTGACTCATTGGAAAAGACCCTGATGCTGGGAAAGATTGAGGGCAGGAGGAGAAGGGGACGACAGAGGATGAGATGGTTGGATGGCATCATTGACTCAATGGACATGGGTTTGGGTGGACTCTGGGAGCTGGTGATGGACAGGGAGGCCTGGCGTGCTGCCGTTCATGGGGTCGCAAAGAGTCGGACATGACTAAGTGGACTGAACTGAACTGAACTTTTTAATAAAGAAAGATGGCTAGCTTTAATTACATAGTAAGGATTACACTGTGTACATGTATACAGTAATCATAAAATCATGAGACAGAGCAGGACGAGCGGACACCCAGGAGTGCCTTCTCCAGTTGCAGCCTGCTCCGCTACCCCAAGGTTGCTGTCCTCTGCCTCCGAGCCAGTGGTCTTGTCCGCGTGGTCCCCCTGGCATGCGGCCCAGCATTGCCCAGCCCCACTCTGTGCGCATGTGCTGTGTGTGCTGGTTGGCCCCCTGGGTGGCTCAGCAATGTCTCCCTGATTCTTTCATCTGGGGGGTAAAATTTTTTAAAGATAATTTTTATACCTAAACACAAACTGACTTGACGGCTCTGGAGCATTCCCTCATCTGAGCTTGCACGCTTCATCTCTATGTCGCTCATGATGTCCTTTAGGTTGGTTTTGGTCTGGCTCCTGAGGGTGCAGAGTCCACACTTGTGCGTCCTGGCGCGGTGCTCGTGGGTTTGTGTTCAGGTCGGAGCAGCACTGTGGGCCATGTGTGCTTGGACCCTGCGGTCTGAGGCAGGGTAGGTTCAGAAGTGGTCGCACCCCAGCTGCACCAGGCTTCCCATTGCTCCGGGTCCTGCTGGCGTCTGACGCCGTGATTTTCTTGTCAGCCAGGCTGACGTCTGACTGTGATTTTCCTGTCTGCCAGTCTGGCAAGTGTATGCATAGCTTATTCTTATGGTTTCAATCCCTCGATTATTAGGAAAGTTGTACATCTTATTGCATTCACTGACTGTCTTCTTTTTTTAAGTTTTAAAAATTTGTGGTTACATACATGTAACATTTGCCATCTTAATCCCTGTTGAAGTGCGCATTTCAGGGTCCATCACACTGGTGTGCAACCGTGACCGCTATCTCCAGAACTACTTCTGTCTTGCAAAACTGAGACAGTCCCCATGAGACGCTCAGTCCCCATTCCCCTCCCTCAGCCCCTGGCACCCACCATCCTGCTTTCTGTGTCTATGGAGCCGACTGCTCTCCGCCTTGTATGAGTGGACTCAGACATCACTAGGTCTTCCATGTCTGGCTTATGTCCCCGAGCATAATGCGCTTAGCGCTCATCCATGCTGCAGCCTGTGTCAGAACCGCCTTCCTTTCAGGCTGAACAACATTCATGGTGTGGATGGGCCATGGTCTGCTTGTCCATTCTTCTGTCAGTGGACACGTGAAATAGCTACATTCATCTCTTACATCTTATAATATTTGTGGGATGACTTCAGAAAGTGCCATGAACCAAAATTCATTTACGTTAACTTTATTTTTTAGAAACTTTTTATTTTGAAAATCTTCAAAGCTAAGAAGAAGGGAAGAATACATGTGGGCTTCTTTTGTGTTTAGGAATTAATGTTTTATGGTATTCACTTTAGGCCTGTTTGCCTCTTTACCCCCATGAGGCTCACCCTACCTGGGGTTCCTGGAGACTCCTCAGGTGGGCTACCTGGTAATTATTCCAATATATCAGCACATTCAGGTTGAGTAGGGAGGTAGGTTCACCTGGTGAATTGATTGCAGGGCACGTGGATCAGGCAAAAAGCCAAAGGGCAAGTGAGGTTGCTGCTGGAACCTCCTTCCGGTCGATGGTCCTTACTCAGCAGAGACCAGACCTGCCCCTCGGCTCCCAGCCCGTGTGTGATGTGTTTTCTCAATACTTCAGTGGGGCAAGAAAGGACCAAGCCTGCCAGAACCAAGGTGGTGTGTTCAGCGTTATCGTGACGGCTGTAAAAGCAGTTAACATCACACAGAACCAAAGCGAAAGGGGAGGACCGCTCTGGGACAGGAGACTGACCCTGGGCTTCTTTCTGCCGTCCCAGGAGGTTACAGAAATCCGCTTACTTCTGCCTTGAGGACCCAACAAGCAGATACGTGGGGTCCTAACCAAGGGTCGTCCACCCCAGGGGCAGGGTCTGGGGACTGTGTGGGTCTTACCCCATCCACATGGGTCAGGAGCCTGTACCCAGAGACCACATATCTGCCGTTTACCTGCGGTGTGTCTTGTCCCCGCTGAGATGTCCAGCATCTGAATTGAGGGTGTTGCCTTGATTGACCTGTGCTCCTTCTTCTTAACCTTCTCGAATGCATCCACGTGAGGGCAGGCGGCTCTGAGTGGGCTGCTGCTCTGTGTTCTGCTGGGTGAGAACCTTTGGTGGCGACATATTAATATCACATCACATGTCCAATTCATAGGGTCACAACTGTCTGGTTTCCCCTAGACCAAGCTCAGGTAATTTAATTTGTAATTTATTTGTTATTTTATATTGGAGTAGAGTTGATTTCCAATATTTTGTTTGCTTTAGGTGTCCATGAACTTGATTCAATTATACATAGATGTATATCTATTTTTTTCCTGGTTTTTCCTTAGATAGGTTATTAGTTTGTTCAGTAGAGTTCCCTCTTCTATTCAGTTGGTCCTTTTCCATTATCAACTCGGTATCTTCAGTTCAGTTTAGTTTAGTCGCTCAGTCGTGTCTGACTCTTTGTGACCCCATGAATCATAGCATGCCAGGCCTCCCTGTCTATAACCAACTCCTAAAGTTTACTCAAACTCATGTCTATCGAGTCAGTGATGCCATCCAGACATCTCATCCTCTGTCATCCCCTTCTCCTCCTGCCTCCAATCCCTCCCAGCATCAGGGTCTTTTCCAGTGAGTCAACTCTTCACATCAGATGGCCAAAGTACTGGAGTTTCAGCTTTAGCATCAATCCTTCCAATGAACACCCAGGACTGAGCTCCTTCAGAATGGACTGGTTGGATCTCCTTGCAGTCCAAGGGACTCTCAAGAGTCTTCTCCAACACCACAGTTCAAAAGCATCAATTATTCAGCACTCAGCTTTCTTTACAGTCCAACTCTCACATCCATACATGACCACTGGAAGAACCATAGCCTTGACTAGATGAACCTTTGTTGGCAAAGTAATGTCTCTGCTTTTGAATATGCTATCTAGGTTGGTCATAACTTTCCTTCCAAGCAGTAAGCGTCTTTTAATTTCATAGCTACAATCACCATCTGCAGTGATTTTGGAGCACAAAAAGATAAAGTCTGACACTGTTTCCACTGTTTCCCCATCTATCTCCCATGAAGTGATGGGACCAGATGCCATGATTTTAGCTTTCTGAATGTTGAGCTTTAAGCCAATTTTTTTACTCTCCTCTTTCACTTTCATCAAGGGGCTTTTTAGTTCCTCTCCTGCCCGGTGCCATCGTGAGGAACTCTGCCTGTGGCAAAGGTCATGAGGAAGGAGGCTCGGCATATGCAAAGGCGGGATCGAGCCTCAGGAGTCCCCCTGGAAATTCTCCAACATCTACCCCCAAAACCAGAGTCTGCCTATTTTCTGCTTTGTGCTCTCACCTACACCTCTGACTTTACGTGGGGGCTGTCCCCCACTACCTCTCTCTGAAAAAAGAGTTAACTTACAGCTCCAGTTAATAAAGTTCCTGGGTCTGATAGTGTTTCAACCTACAAACTCCTTTGGAAGTCCTCTAGCCTGCCTGAATAGGTTTTTCAGGCCACATGTGATTGTTCAGAGCCTCCCAACTGTGAGAGGCATGAGATGTTCTAAACTGTCTAAATACAGATTCCTTTGAGCAGTTAAAAGATTGGTTAGAAATTGTATTGGTGAAGGATTTTTCACTTTTTGGACCAACGTTTGCTGCTAAGTTTCCACATCCCTTACCTGCTGTGTCCCTGGCAGTGTACTGATTAATATAATTGGTGTAAGTAGTAGCTTTAATGTTTGTAACCTTGGACCCTTGAGTTAATTCTTTTTCTTAGCCCACCACACCTTTGCCCTGTAGGAATGCAACTTTATCTAATGCTTTTGGAGGGTGGCGCCTGACTAATCACCTTTACTGCTGCTGCTAAGTCGCTTCAGTCGTGTCCGACTCTGTGCAACCCCACAAACGGCAGCCCACCAGGCTCCCCCGTCCCTGGGATTCTCCAGGCAAGAACACTGGAGTGGGTTGCCATTTCCTTCTCCAATGCATGCAAGTGAAAAGTGAAAGTGAAGTCACTCAGTCGTATCTGACCCGCAGCGACCCCATGGACTGCAGCCTTCCAGGCCCCTCCATCCATGGGGTTTTCCAGGCAAGAGTACTGGAGTGGGGTGCCATTGCCTTCTCTGAATCACCTTTAGAGAAAAATAAGTTTTCTGAAGAAAGGGTCTTAAAATGTTAACAGGCCTCCGGGCCAGAAGATGATGCAAATCACCCAAACTTTTGCATATGGTAAGTTTGCAGGAAGAAAGCCTGGCTTACTGCATGACTCTACCCCTTCCTCCATTATCCTCTATGCATAACTTAAGGTATAAAAACTACTTTGGAAAATAAAGTGCGGGCCTTGTTCACCGAAGCTTGGTCTCCCCATGTCGTTCTTTCTCTCACCTTCTGGCTGAATTATTCAGCCTCTTTTCTCCACTGAATTTTCCTGCTGAGCTATCTGTATTCTATTACTCTTTATATCCTTAATTAACGTTTAATTAAGCAATTGTTTCCTGATCCTCGCCGACGCCGTCCCCACTTCGAATTCCCTGGATCCACCGGGGCTGGACCCCGGCACTCTCCACTTTCTGCCATAAGGGTGGGGTCATCTGCATATCTGAGGTTATTGATATTTCTGCCGGCAATCTGGATTCCAGCTTGTGCTTCATTCAGCCCAGCGTTTCTCATGATGTACTCTGCTGCTGCTAGTGCTGCTGCTAAGTCACTTCAGTCATATCTGACTCTGTGCGACCCCATAGACGGCAGCCCACCAGGTTCCCCTGTCCCTGGGATTCTCCAGGCAAGAACACTGGAGTGGGTTGCCATTTCCTTCTCCAATGCATGAAAGTGAAAAGTGAAAGTGAAGTTGCTCAGTTGTGTCTGACCCTCAGCGACCCCATGGACAGCAGGCTTCCATGCTCCTCCGTCCATGGGATTTTCCAGGCAAGAGTACTGGAGTGGGGTGCCATTGCCTTCTCTGGATGTACTCTGCATATAAGTTAAATAAGCAGGGTGACAATATACAGCCTTGATGTACTCCTTTTCCTATTTGGAACCAGTCTGTTGTTCCATGTCCAGTTCTAAATGTTGCTTTCTGACCTGCATATAGGTTTCTCAAGAGGCAGGTCAGGTGATCTGGTATTCCCATCCCTTTCAGAATCTTCCACAGTTTATCGTGATCCATACAGTCAAAGGCTTTGGCATAGTCAATAAAGCAGAAATACATGTTTTTCTGGAACTCTCTTGCTTTTTCGATGATCCAGAAGATGTTGGCAGTTTGATGTCTGGTTCCTCTGCCTTTTCTAAAACCAGCTTGAACATCTGAAAGTTCACGGTTCACGTATTGCTGAAGCCTGGCTTGGAGAATTTTGAGCATTACTTTACTAGCGTGTGAGATGAGTGCAATTGTGTGGTAGTCTGAGCATTCTTTGACACTGCCTTTCTTAGGGATTGGAATGAAAACTGACCTTTTCCAGTCTTGTGGCCACTGCTGAGTTTTCCAAATTTGCTGGCATATTGAATGCAGCACTTTCACAGCATCATCTTTCAGGATTTGAAATAGCTCAACTGGAATTCCATCACCTCCACTAGCTTTGTTTGTAGTGATGCTTTCTAAGGCCCACTTGACTTCACATTCCAGGATGTCTGGCTCTAGGTCAGTGATCACACCATCGTGATTATCTGGGTCGTGAAGATCTTTTTTGTACAGTTCTGTGTATTCTTGCCACCTCTTCTTAATATCTTCTGCTTCTGTTAGGTCCATACCATTTCTGTCCTTTATTGAGCCCATCTTTGCATGAAATGTTCCCTTGGTATCTTTAATTTTCTTGAAGAGATCTCTAGTCCTTCCCATTCTGTTGTTTTCCTCTATTTCTTTGCATTGATTGCTGAGGAAGGCTTTCTTATCTCTCCTTGCGATTCTTTGGAACTCTGCATTCGGATGCTTATATCTTTCCTTTTCTCCTTTGCTTTTCACTTCTCTTCTTTTCACAGCTATTTGTAAGGCCTCCTCAGACAGCCATTTTGCTTTTTTGCATTTCTTTTCCATGGGGATGGTCTTGATCCCTGTCTCCTGTACAATGTCACGAACCTCATTCCATAGTTCATCAGGCACTCGATCTATCAGATCTAGGCCCTTAAATCTATTTCTCACTTCCACTGTATAATCATAAGGGATTTGATTTAGGTCATACCTGAATGGTCTAGTGGTTTTCCCTACTTTCTTCAGTTGAAGTCTGAATTTGGCAATAAGGAGTTCATGATCTGAGCCACAGTCAGCTCCTGGTCTTGTTTTTGCTGACTGTATAGAGCTTCTCCATCTTTGGCTGCAAAGAATATAATCAATCTGATTTCAGTGTTGACCATCTGGTGATGTTCATGTGTAGAGTCTTCTCTTGTGTTGTTGGAAGAGGGTGTTTGCTATGACCAATACATTCTCTTGGCAAAACTCTATTAGCGTTTGCCTTGCTTCGTTCCGTACTTCAAGACCAAATTTGCCTGTTACTCCAGGTGTTTCTTGACTTCCTGCTTTTGCATTCCAGTCCCCTATAATGAAAAGGACATCTTTTTTGGGTGTTAGTTCTAAAAGGTCTTGTAGGTCTTCATAGAACCGTTCAACTTCAGCTTCTTCAGCGTTACTGGTTGGGGCATAGGCTTGGATTACCGTGATATTGAATGGTTTGCCTTGGAAACGAACAGAGATCATTCTGTCATTTTTGAGATTGCAGAAGCATGCTGGCTGTGATGGACCACGCAGAAGCATGGCTGAGAGGAGCTACCCCTTGCCCAAGGTTGGGGTGGTGACCGAGAGCACTAGGCTGCGATGGTGCAGGAGTGGCCGAGATGAGCTACCCTACATCCAAGGTCAGGGGTGGCGGCCGAGACAAGCTACCCCATGCCCTAGGTCAGGGGCAGCGGCTGAGAGGAGCCACCCCACGTCCGAGGTCAGGGGCGGTGGCCGAGAGGAGCAACTCCATGTCCAAGGAGTGGTTGCTGTGCAGGCTCAGTAGGGCCAAGAGGAGCTACTCCACATTCAAGGTCAGGAGGGGTGGTGGTGAGGAGATACCCCTCGTCCAAGGTAAGGAGTGGTGGGTGCGCTTTGCTGGGGCAGATGTGAAGAGATACCCCACGCCCAAGGTAAGAGAAATCCAAGTAAGATGGTAGGTGTTGCTAGAGGGCATCAGAGGGCAGACACGCTGAAACCATAATCACAGAAAACTAACCAATCTGATCACACAGACCACAGCCTTATCTAACTCAATGAAACTAAGCCATGCCGTGTGGGGCCACCCAAGACACACGGGTCATGGTGGAGAGGTCTGACAGAATGTGGTCCACTGGAGAAGGGAATGGCAAACCACTTCAGTATTCTTGCCTTGAGAACCCCATGAACAGCATGAAAAGGCAAAATGATAGGATACTGAAAGAGAAACTCCTCAGGTCGGTAAGTGCCCAATATGCTACTGGACATCAGTGGAGAAATAACTCCAGAAAGAATGAAGGGATGGAGCCAAAGCAAAAACAATACCCAGTTGTGGATGTGACTGGTGATAGAAGCAAGGTCTGATGCTGTAAAGAGCAATATTGCATAGGAACCTGGAATGTCAGGTCCATGAATCAAGGCAAATTGGAAGTGGTCAAACAGGAGATGGCAAGAGTCAATGTCGACATCCTAGGAATCAGCGAACTCAAATGGACTGGAATGGGTGAATTTAACTCAGATGACCATTATATCTACTACTGTGGGCAGGAATCCCTTAGGAGAAAGGGAGTAGCCATCATGGTCAACAAAAAAACTCGGTATCTATTAGTTTATTTAATTTCATCCCAAACTCTTAATTTATCCCTCCCTTCTGACTTCCTTTGATGATCGCAGCTCGGTTCTCTCTGTCTGTGAGTCTGTCTCTGTTTTGTGTACCCGTTCATTGGGATGAATTTATAGGTCCCACCTGTATGTGCTCCCACAGGATATCTGTCTTTTTCTCCCTGATTTACCCCATTAGGATGATAATTTCTTGGTACACACTTGCTGCTGCCAGTATCAGTATTCCGTTATGTTTTGTGGCTGAAGAGCCTTCCAGTGTATCGATGAGCCACACAGTCTTCATTTTCTGTCAGTGGTGAATTCTGCGTCTTGGCTGTTGTGATAGTCAAAGTGCACGTGTCATTTTGAATGGTGATCCTCTCTGGACCTAAGCCCAGGAATGGGATTGCAGGATCATATGATACCTCTGTGTTTAGTGTTCAAGGACCCTCCATGCTGTTTTCCATCGTGGTTTCACTGTTTACATTCCCACCAAGATTGTAAGACGGTTCCCCTTTGGCTCAGAGGGTAAAGCGTGTACCTGCAATGCAGGAGACCTGGGTTCGATCCCTGGGTCAGGAAGATCCCCTGGAGGAGGAAATGGCAACCCACTCCAGTACTCTTGCCTGGAAACATCCCATGGACAGAGAAGCCTGGTAGACTACATTCCATGGGATCGCAAAGAGTCGGACATGACTGAGCGACTTCACTTTCACTTTCTTTCCCCTTTCTGTGCATCCTCTGCAGTATTTATTCTTTGTAGATCTTTTCAATGACGGTCACTGTGACCAGTGTGAGGTGACACCTCACTGTGGTTTTGATTGGCGTTGATTTAATAATCATTGATGTGGAGCATCTTTCTGTGCGCCTTTATTTTACACTTTGTGATTACAGTTTACCTCTTGAAAGCTGGCCCTGTTTGGAGTTCTTTTCCAACGATTTACCCAGGACATTTCTTGAGGGCAGGTGTCAATTACAACCCTGCTGGCCTTGTGGCTGTTTAGAGCCCTTCAGCCCCTGTTTCACAGTGTGTATGTTGATCTGAACCAGCTCGTTGCTCGCTGTCCCTCCGCCTCTCTTTTTCGGTGTCCATGCATTCCTCTTCTGCATCTGTGAGGCTGTTTCTCTTTTATAAAGAAGTTCACACGTGTCTGTGTTTAGTTTCCACCAGAACTGATGACCTATGACACTCGCCTCAGTCTTTCTCACTTACTTCACTTAGTACCATCATCTCCAGTTTCTTTCCTGTAACTGGAAGTGACATTATTTCACCCTTCTTTGTGTCTGATTAATATTGCGTTGTGTGTGTGCACCCAATTTTTCTGTATCCATCCATCTGTCCTTGTATACTTAAGTTGCTTCTGTGGCTCGGTTATTGTACCTGGTACTGCCATGATCTCTGGGGTGCAGGTGGCTTTTTAAATTTTGGTTTTCTCTGGATCTATGCCTAGGCATGACACTGCCAGTCTCTTGGTTCTTTTATGTTTGGTTTTTAAGAACCTCCATCATCTTCTCGCTAGTGGGTGTACTGATTTATATTCCTGCCATCAGTGTAGGAGGGTTCCCTTCTCTCTACACCTTCTGCAGAATTTATTTAGGTTTCTTGATACGGGCATTCTGATCAATGTGAGGTGATACCCCGTTGTACATTTGGTTTGCCTTTCTCTGAGAACTAGTGATACTGAGCATCTTTTCTTGTGCTTTATGGCTGTCTCTATGACATCTTTGGAGAAATGTGTATTTAGATCATTGGCTAATATTTATTGGATTTTTTAAAAAAATATTGAGCTGTGCAAGTTGTTTGTATGTGTTGGACATAAATTCTTTGTAGGTATTTTCCTTTGCAGGAATTTTTTTCCGTTCTGAGGGTTGTCTTTTTCTTTCACTGACGGTTTCCTTTGCTGTGCAAATACTTTTTAACAGAAGGTCCCATTCATTTATTTTTTTATTTTTCATGATTCTACGAGGTGGATCAAAAAAGAACTTGCTGCATTTTATGTCAAAACGTGTTCTGCTCTTTTCCTTAAGAGTTGCATAGTACCTGTCTTTTTATTCAGATCTTTAATCTATTTGGAGTTTGCTTCTGTGTATGGTGTTAGGGAGCATTCTAACTTCATTGCTAAGGAACCTGCCCGGTGTCCTCCACAGTGGCTGCTCCCTATTTCCGTTCCCAGCGTCAGTGTAGGCTCCCTTTCTCTACACCCTCTCCAGCAATTCCTGTTTGTAGAGTTTCCATCCATGGCCATTCTGACCGGTGTGAGGTGATACCTCACTGAAGTTTTGATTTACATATCTCTCATATTTAGTGATGTTGACATCTTTGCATATGATTTTTAAAATTTGATTTATTTATTTTAATTGGAGGCTAATTATAATATTGTGGTGGTTTTTGCCATACATCGACATGGATCCGCCACTAGTGCTGCATGTGATTTTTTAAAACAGTGTGAGGTAAACTTACTTATTCAAATTGTCTTCTTGTATGCCTGCTCTGTTTTTAATATTTTTCTGATGACCTCCCCTAGGACATTTCATGAGTGCAGGTGTTTTTCATTTACAGCCTGCTGGCCTTGTGAATATTAAGTGCCCATGAGCAATGGTGGAGAAGGAAATGGCAGCCTACTCCAGTATTCTTGCCTGGAGAATCCCATGGACAGAGGACCTTGGCAGGCTACAGTTCATGGGGTCTTGAGGAGTCCGACATGACTGAGCAACTCACACTGTACGAGCAATGGCTTCAGAGTTGTTGTTACAGGAAATGGCCACAAGGCGGCAGCATATTAATGCCCAACTCTGGTTACTGGGGCAACCAGAGCCTTAGGAAAGGTCCTATTCCTGGGTTGCCAATTAGAGTGGAATGTCCAGAAGAAACACCCCAGGCTTGTGTGCCGTTCCGTCTTCCTTCCTTAGTCCTATGTCCTGGACACATCACAGTTCCTGGAACACCAGTCAGTGGAGGGTGCTGTCAACATAGGTGGGGTGACCCCAAGGAAGGAAGATGGAGGCGGGAACCCTGTCACCAGGAGACTTCGAGCCCAGGGGACTTTTCAAAGCTCTTCTGGGCCAGTGGCGCCACCGTCCTTTGGGTGTATTAGGCGGAGTTTTGCTTCAGGAGGACCTATGTCTAGTCCCCTCAGCCCCCAAGACAGTGAGCTCATGGGCCCCAGGCCTGCCCAGGCTTCAAGGATAGGGCAGCAGCCAGGCCACCAAGGTCCAAGGGGAACAGTCAGCGTTCCCTTTCTGTAACCTGTGTTTTGCATTGGCGTGTAGGTGACTTACAATGTTGTAGAGCGTGTTGTTTGTTTCAGGTGGACAGCAGCGTGATTCCCTCATGCATAGCGTGTATACATTGCTTTTTGGGTTCCATTCCCGTATAGTTTATTATGCAGTGTTGAGTAGGGGTCCTCGTCCTATAGTGGGTTCTTGTTGATCATTTTACAAAGAGTCGTGTGTGTGTGTTCATCCTACCTGCTCATTTCCTCCACCCACCTCACTTCCCTCTCGGTAACCATAAGGCACTGTGCTATGTTGTCAGGCCACTTCTGTTTGGTAAAGTTCATTTGGATCCGTTTTTAGAATCCACCCCTAAGTGATGTCATAGGATGTTTGTCTTTCTTTGTCTCACGTCACTTAGTGTGATCATCTCTACTCTCTTCCTTGTTGCTGGACATGGCGTGATGTCATCCTTTATGACTAATATTGCTCTGCATGTGCGTTCCCCACTTTTTTACCCATTCATCTGTCCTTACCCACTTAGGCTTCTTCCGTGTCTTGGCTCTTGTACATGGTGCTGCCATGAACACTGGGGTGCACCTGTCATTAAAATTATGGTTTTCCCTGGATCTGTGCCCGGGAATGGGATTGCTGGGCCCTATAGTACTTCTCCCCAGACAGCCATTTTGCTTTTTTGCATTTCTTTTCCATGGGGATGGTCTTGATCCCTGTCTCCTGTACAATGTCACGAACCTCATTGCATAGCTCATCAGGCACTCTATCCGATCTAGTCCCTTAAATCTATTTCTCACTTCTACTGTATAATCATAAGGGATTTGATTTAGGTCATACCTGAATGGTCTAGTGGTTTTCCTTACTTTCTTCAATTTAAGTCTGAATTTGGCAATAAGGAGTTCATGATCTGAACCACAGTCAGCTCCCAGTCTTGTTTTTGTTGACTGTATAGAGCTTCTTCAACTTTGGCTGCAAAGAATATAATCAACCTGATTTCAGTGTTGACCATCTGGTGATGTCCATGTATAGAGTCTTCTCTTGTGTTGTTGGAAGAGGGTATTTGGTATGACCAGTGCGTTCTCTTGGCAAAACTCTATTAGCCTTTGCCCTGCTTCATTCCGTACTCTAAGGCCAAATTTGCCTGTTACTCCAGGTGTTTCTTGACTTCCTACTTTTGCATTCCAGATAGGAAAAGGAGTATGTCAAGGCTGTATATTGTCACCCTGCTTATTTAACTTATATGCAGAGTACATCTTGAGAAACGCTGGGCTGGAAGAAGCACAAGCTGGAATCAAGATTGCTGGGAGAAATATCAATAACCTCATATGCAGATGACACCACCCTTATGGCAGAAAGTGAAGAGGAGCTAAAAAGCCTCTTGATGAAAGTGAAAGTGGAGAGTGAAAAAGTGGGCTTAAAGCTCAACATTCAGAAAACGAAGATCATGGCATCCGGTCCCATCACTTCATGGGAAATAGATGGGGAAACAGTGGAAACAGTGTCAGACTTTATTTTTCTGGGCTCCAAAATCACTACAGATGGTGACTGCAGCCATGAAATTAAAAGACGCTTACTCCCTGGAAGGAAAGTTATGACCAATATAAATAGCATATTGAAAAGCACAGACATTACTTTGCCAACAAAGGTCTGTCTAGTCAAGGCTATGGTTTTTCCCGGAGAAGGCGATGGCATCCCACTCCAGTACTCTTGCCTGGAAAATCCCATGGAGTTCCAGTGGTCATGTATGGATATGAGAGTTGGACTGTGAAGAAAGCTGAGCACCGAAGAATTGATGCTTTTGAACTGTGGTATTGGAGAAGACTCCTGAGAGTCCCTTGGACTGCAAGGAGATCCAACCAGTCCATTCTAAAGGAGATCAGCCCTGGGTGTTCTTTGGAAGGAATGATTCTAAAGCTGAAACTCCAGTACTTTGGCCACCTCATGGGAAGAGTTGACTCATTGGAAAAGACTCTGATGCTGGGAGGGATTAGGGGCAGGAGGAAAAGGGGACGACAGAGGATGAGATGGCTGGATGGCATCACCGACTCGATGGACATGAGTCTGAGTGAACTCCGGGAGTTGGTGATGGACAGGGAGGCCTGGCATGCTGCGATTCATGGGGTCGCAGAGTCAGACATGACCGAGCGACTGAACTGAACTGAACTGATGGTACTTCTCTGCTAAGTTTTAAATGAACCTTTGTCCTAATCTCCTTTGTAGATTTGCTGACTTTCATTCCCACCCACAGCTAGGAGGGTTCTTTTCCCTCCATTCCCTCTCCAACATTTATTGTCATAGATTTTCTAGGCTGACTGTTCTGATGTGTTTGAGGTGATGCCACTTTTGATTCACAGTTCTCTAATACTTCAGATGCTATCTTTTCATGTGCTTCGTGGCCATCTCTGTGTCTTCTGTGGAGAAAGGTCCGTTTAAATCTTGTGCCCCCATTTGACTGGGTTGTTTCTTTGATATCAAAGTTCATAAGCTGTGTGTATTTTGAAGAGAAATTCCTTGTGGGTGTTTATTTGCACAGATTAGTTCCATTATGAGGTTTGTCTTTTTGTTGTATTTATGGTTTCCTCTACTGTGCCAGCATTTTAAAGGGGAGTTCAGTTGAGTTCAGTTGCTCAGTTGTGTCTGACTCTTTGTGACCCCATGGACTGCAGCATGCCAGGCCTCCCTGTCCATCACCAACTCCTGAAGTTTACTCAAACTTATGTTCATTCAGTCAGTGATGCCATCCAACCAACTCATCCTCTGTTGTCCCCTTCTCCTCCTGCCTTCCATCTTTCCTAGCATCAGGGTCTTTTCAAATAAGTCAGTTCTTTTCATCAGGTATCCAAAGTATTGGAATTTCAGCTTCAACATCAGTCCTTCCAATGAATATTCAGGACCGATTTCCTTTAGAATGGACTGGTTGATCTCCTTGCAGTCCAAGGGACTCTCAAGAGTCTTCTCCAACACCACAGTTCAAAAGCATCAATTCTTTGGTGCTCAGCTTTCTTCACAGTCCAACTCTCACATCCATACATGACCACTGGAAAAACCATGGCCTTGACTAGATGGACCTTTGTTGGCAAAGTAATGTCTCTGCTTTAATGTCTAGGTTGGTCATAACTTTCCTTCCAAGGAGTAAGCGTTCTTTAATTTCATGGCTGCAGTCATCCTCTGCAGTGATTTTGGAGCCCTCAAAAAATAAATCAGCCACGGTTTCCACTGTTTATCCATCTATTTGCCATGAAGTGATGGAACCAGATGCCATAATCTTAGTTTTCTGAATGTTGAGCTTTAAGCCAAAATTTTCACTCTCCTTTCAATTTCATCAAGAGGCTTTTTAGTTCCTCTTCACTTTTTGCCATAGGGTGGTGTCATCTGCATATCTGAGGTTATTGATATTTCTCCTGGCAATCTTGATTCCAGCTTGTGCTTCATCCAGCCCAGCGTTTCTCATGATGTACTCCGCATATACGTTAAATAAACAGGGTGACAATATACAGCCTTGACGTACTCCTTTTCCTATTTGGAACCAGTCTGTTGTACCATGTCCAGTTCTAAATGTTGCTTACTGACCTGCATACAGATTTCTGAAGAGGCAGGTCAGGTGGTCTGGTATTCCCATCTCTTTTAGAATTTTCCACGGTTTATTGTAATGAACACAGTCAAAGGCTTTGGCATAGTCAATAAAGCAGAAATAGATGTTTTTCTGGAATTCTCTTGCTTTTTAGATGATCCAACAGATGTTGGCAATTTGATCTCTGGTTCCTCTGCCTTTTCTAAAACCAGCTTGAACATCTGGAAGTTCCTGGTTCACGCACTGTTGAAGCCTGGCTTGGAGTGTTTTGAGCATCACTTTGCTAAGCATGTGAGATCAGTGCACTTTTGTGGTAGTCTGAGCATTCTTTGGCGTTGCCTTTCTTTGGGATTGAAATGAAAACTGACCTTTTCCAGTCCTGTGGTCACTGCTGAGTTTTCCACATTTGCTGGCATATTGAGTGCAGCAGTTTCACAGCATCATCTTTCAGGATTTGGAATAGCTCAACTGGAATTCCATCACCTCCACTAGCTTTGTTCATAGTGATGCTTCCTAAGGACCACTTGAGTTCACATTCCAGGAAGTCTGGTTCCTGGTGAGTAATCACACTGTCATGATTTTCTGGGTCATGAAGATCTTTTTTGTACAGTTCTTCTGTGTATTCTTGCCACCTCTTCTTAATATCTTCTGCTTCTGTTAGGTCCATACCATTTCTGTCCTTTATTGTGCCCATCTTTGCATGAAATGTTCCCTTGGTATCTCTAATTTTCTTGAAGAGATCTCTAGTCTTTCCTGTTCTATTGCTTTCCTCTATTTCTTTGCATTGATCACTGAGAAAGCCTTTCTTATCTCTCCTTGCTGTTCTTTGGAACTCTGCATTCAAATGGGTATATTGTTCCTTTTCTCCTTTGCTTTTCGCTTCTCTTCTTTTCACAGCTATTTGTAAGGCCTCCTCAGACAACCATTTTGCTTTTTTGCATTTTTATCGGTGATGAGGTCCCATTTATTTATTTTTGTTTTATTTTTCATGATTCTAAGAGGTGGGTCAAACGAAAACTTGCTGCATTTTATGTCAAAGTGTGTTCTGCTTTTTCCCTTAAGAGTTCCATATTTTCTGTCCTTTGATTTAGGTCCTTAATCTATTTGGAGTTTATTTTTCTGTATGCTGTTAGGCAGTATTCTAATTTCATTCTCATGACCATTTCTTAAAAAGCCTGCACACGGTTCTTCATGGCGGCTGCTGCTAACCCACCTTTTCACTAACAGCGTGGGAGGGCTGCCTTCGTTCCACGCCTTCTCCAGCGTTCACTGTTTGTCAGCTTCTGGACAATGGTCGTTGTGAACCATGTGAGGAAATACCTCATTGTAGTTTTGACTTGCGTGTCTGTAATATTTAGTGATGTGGACCTCTTTTCATGTGATTCTTTTAAAGAATGTGAGTTAAACTTACTTCTTGAAATTGGCTACTTGAATGCCTGCCTTGTTTTGAATGTTTTTTCAGTGACACCTAGGACGTTGTGCATTAGATGCCCCGCAGCGCTGCTTTTCACGGTGTTGGTAAATTAAAAGGCCACGAGGGGGCAGCACGTCTCCATGTCCTGCTCCCGCCCCCCCCCCGCCCCGCCCCCGGCCGTAATCTCCTTGTTATTTTATGTTGGGATATTGTTGATTTCTGATGTGTTTGTTTCAGTTGTGCAATACATGATTCAGTTATACATAGATGCTTATCTATTCTCTTTGGGTTCATTGTCACGTATGGGTGATTATTACAGTGTGTTCATCAGCTTTCCTATGCTATTCACTGGTTACATTTTGATCATCTGATATGTATTTCTGTGTATATGTTGATTCCAAACACCTAATTTCCCCCACTTGTTTCTGAAGGTTGGGGGCTCTGCAGAGGGCAGCAGGCACCCCAGGTCCACCTTGGGGGGACACTGCCTGCCACCTGCTCCTGGCTCCCTCAGCCCCAGTACGCTCAGCCTTGGTGTCCAAGCCAATCAGACTCCAGGGATGGGACACCAGCCCAGGTCACTGTGGCCTGAAGGGAATAGAACCAGCATTTCTTGTTCCATATTTTTCTGTTTTTACCCTATGGTTTGAACTGGAGTATATAGGTGAATCACAATCTTGTGGGGCTTTTTTTCCTTTTCAGTCTAATGCAACTTAATTTTCTTGGTGACCAGAAGTTTCTTTTCTAAATCTGTTAGGCTGTGTTTCTTTGTGAAAGAACTTCATTTGTATCTATTTTTAGGTTACACCTAGAGGTGATATCACATGACACGTGTCTCTCTCTGTCTCCCTTACTTCACTTGGAATGATCGTCTCCACTTTATTTCCTGTGGCTGGACTTGGCATTATTTCCTACTTCCTTATTGTTGAGAAACATTGCATTGTGTACATGTACCCGGTCTTCTGTTTCTATTCATCTGTAATTTCTACATTTAGCTTGCTTCCCAGACTTGACTATTGCACCTTGTTGGGCCAAGATTGCATGGGTTCCTGTGTCTTTTAAATTTTTAAAAAATTTAAAAAAGTGTTGTCTTTTACATTACCAAGTGTGTGACAAAATGGTTCTGCAGTGCCCCCAAACTGTGGTCAGATCAATGACCCTGACGGGGCTCTATCATCTACCTCTACAAAGATTGAATCATGGCCACTGAAGCGGCTGAGCTTCAACACCCCTGAAAGGAGCTCAGGGTGGAAATTAGAAATGGGGCACTCTGCGCTTAAAAAAAAACACACACAAAAAAAAAAACTGCAGAAGAGGGCTTCAGATAGTTGGACAGTAACTAAACTTCATTCTGTCTCGTTCCTCTTCTACTTAAATTTAAAAAGTGGGTGCTTATCATTACAAACTGTTTTCTTTGCATTTGCAGGTATATCAAAATATATGCAAGTATATCTTTTTCATAAATATTGCTGCACTACCTCAGTATGCAGAATACATTTTTCACCAAATATGTCAAAGGATCTTAACATCTGTATGTAGACTTCTGTATGTAGATTTATCTTATTCTTTTGAATTGATTTATAATTTTCCAGTGTATGGCTGAAACATAAATTAACCATAACCCTGCTGAAGCTGAAGCTCCAGTACTTTGGCCACCTAATGTGAAGAACCAAATCATTGGAAAAGACCCTGATGCTGGGACAGATTGAAAGCAGGAGGAAAAGGGAACAACAGATGATGAGATGGTTGGATAGCATCACTGACTCGATAGACATGAATCTGAACAAACTCAAGGAGATGGTGAAGGACAGGGAATGTCTTTACTTAGAACATAAGAACAGTATTTGTGAGATTTTTTTTTTAGAAAGGGACTTAGTATGTCAAAGGATATCCTCATTAAAATTTTTAGAACTATTGAAAATTAAAATCTATAGAGGTTGTATCAATTTACACCCTCAAAAATAGTGTATGGTGTTCTGTTTTGCTGCAGCCTATTTCAGAAGGCCATTAAAGTGATTCATGCCATCGGTATCTTATTCTGATTTAATTCTTTTAACTTGTTGCTTAGACTAACCATATGTCTCTTTGGGATGTAGAAACTACAATCCTACATCTTTTATTGATTTCCTTTTTTGGACAGTTACAATTTTCTTCTTGACTTTTTCCTGTGTGTTGAGGGCTCCCTTGTCTAACCTCTTTTTTTTTAGTTGCTATGGCTTAAGTTTGTGATTGAATCAACCTATGCTTTTTTTTTTTTTTTCCCAGTGGATTCAGGAGTTTGTGTCACAGCAGACAGATCTTTTTATTTCTGAGATTATAATTATCTACCTTTTTACACTTAAATATTGATCCATCTGGGAACTTATTTTAAAGTAATGTAAAGAGTTTAAGAATCAATAATATTGAATGCTTGTTTCAAACAAAAATTGTGCCCCATTTCCATAGTATAGAATTTAGTAGAAATATGGCTGCCCAGTCAAGGACTGCATTTTCTAATTCCTTTGATTGACGTGTGTGGCCGTGTGACCAGTAGTCATGTACGTGGGGGTGGTGTGTGTCACCTGTAGGCCAAGATCTTAGAAGTTCTCTGTCCCATCTGCCATCTGGACACAGACAACAGAAGAGGCCATTTGGATTGTGGCACCAGAAGTTGGCAGGAACCTGGGTCCCTGATTTACAGGGGTCAAGATAGCCACTCACTGACCAGGAACACCAGCGGTGACTGTTACACGAGTAAGAATTAGACTCACACTGTGAGGAGCCACTACACGGTTGGGGTTTATTTATTGAAGTGGCCAGTACGGCTTCAGCAATACAGGATCCAGAGAGGAGCTAATGTTCCCTGAGCACCTGTGTCTGAGCACACTTCATTCTATTCACTGAGCACTCTGCCCACTGTCAATGAACAGGAGATGTTAGTTACATAATGTTCGTAAAGGATGGGGAAGGGGGTGGTATGTCAGTGGGCGACTTTCACAATTAACTACATGTTAAAGTGAAAATTCTATTCAGTGCACATGTGTCATGTACATCACTAGACTGGACCATGGAAAAATCTGAACATAAAAAGCAGAGGTATATCAAACCAGTCCAGGCTTATTTTAATTCATCTCTTAATAATAAGACTTCATTTAAAACAAGGCATCCAGTACAAACTTAAAATAGGTGGTATACCAGGATGACAGCAGGAACCAATTTTGGCTGCTGGAGACAGAATTCACAATTGTGTAGGAAATTTATCAATGACCTATATTAAGCAAAATAGGCTTCATCTGTAAATGTGAATGGATAACCCAAGATTACATCTGGAGGAGTACATGAAGGAGGAGGAGATGAGCTAATAAAACACCTAAAGTGACTGAACAACAAATATTTGGCAATTAAGTTGAGAATGAATTAAAAATATTCAGGCATGATAGTACACAGCTGTTTCTCTTAGCTGCCCAGTATCAGAGTTTGCAAATGCTTGATTCTTTGTGGAACTGCTTTGAAAATCAAGCTGTTGCCCTGCAAAGTTATTGAGTTAGTTTGTAAAACTGTGACTAGTTTCTGAATAGAGTCCTCTACTCTTTTTTGTTGCAATTTTTTTCAAAATCAGTGTGAATAATCAAAATGTTCAGTGAAGGAACACCATAGAAACATAAAGTTTTGCAGACGTTAGCAGAATGGAATTCCTAAAAACGCGGTATATAAACAGGAAGCAATTGAATTTGTCACTGCGAAAGTGAGCAGCAAAATGACAAAATCAAGTAAGAGGAGCGCAGTGTACCTGACTGAGCCTTCACAGCTGTGGTTTGTGATTTCATAACTCGTGAGAACAAGTTTTGAATGAGCTTCCATTTGGGGGTAAATTTACATTCTGTAACAAATAGAATGAAATGGAAAAGCCCTATTATTTTGTGACATCTCTGTTTTGTTTGGCAAAATATTCAAGATAATTAGAAATGGAGACAATACTGTTGAGTTTTGTGTTATAAAATATTTGTCTAAGAATAAGTCTTAATGAAATAAAAATGATATGATGAAAATATTTGGACTAAAATATTTAAACATTTCCATACATAAAAGCATAATTATGTGCCTTCACTGAGAATTTTCCTGAGCTTACCAGGAATCTCAACATATGTAGAAAGAGTTAATTTTTTTCAACAAAATATGGGCTACAGAGAAGAGTTTTTTGAAAGTGTCAATAATTTTCAATTTATTAATGATAAAATGCAATCTTGGGGAATATTATCATTTTATGACAACTGAAAATAATGAGAACATATTTATAATTAAAGTCACGGAAGGAAAGGGGAGAGACAACGTTGCAGAAAAACATTTGAAGAAATAAAGGCTAAAGTATTTCCAAATATGATGGAAAATATCAGGCCACAGGTCCTAAGTGCTTAAAGATATCTAAGAAGATTGAATAGAAAAAAACACACACACATATAATCTCATCATAGTCAAATTGCTGAAAAGAAGTAGTAAAAAATATTAAATTAATATAGAAGGGAAAAAGGCATATTCCATAGAGAAGATCAATGTGAAAGTGAAGACTGAATTCAACAGCATTGCATCAAGAAGACAATGCAGTGACATTTTTAAAGTGTTGAAAGAAAAAAAGTCTTCTCAACTTAGAAATCTATATCTGTTTAAACTATTCTCCAAAAATGAAGAGAAAATAAAGGTATTGTTTAATTCATGGTCAAAGAAGAAATCACAAGGGAAATAGGAGCTTATTTTGGAATGAATGATAATGAACATCTCTCATAAAAAATTTTTTTGTGGATACAGTTAAAATAGTAGCTAGAAGGAAATTTATAGCCAATTGGAAAAATGGCAAATTCCATACAAAACAAACACACCAAAATTGACCCAGGAAGAAAAAAACATTTTAATGGCCTTCTATTAAAGAAAGTGAATCTGAAATAAAAGCCCTTCTCAGAAAAACTCCACACCCAAAGACCTCACTAGTGAATTCTACCAAACATTTGATAAGAAATGAAAAAATGATGTCAACCATACAGCATATATTTCAGAAAACAGAAGAGGAAGAATATTTATTGGCTTGTTTCCTGAGGGCAGTATAACCCTGATACCACAGCCTGAGAAAGGCATTACAAAAAAAGGAATTGTAGACCAATATGCCTCATGAACACAGGGACAGATATCACTGACAAAATATTAACAAAAACGGCAATATATGAAGATAATAACATGCCATGACCAAATGTGAAGTATTCTAGGAATGCAAGGTTAGTATAAAATGATTCCATATAAGTTGATTTAAAAAAATCATTCAGTTTAAGTTGTCACATTCCACAGACTAAAATAGAAAAACAGACATGATAATTTCAGTTGACAGACAGAAATTTGACAAAATTTAATACCCATTCACGTTAAAACATGCCAGAAAACTAGAAGTAGAAAGGGGCTTCCACAATCTGACAGAAGATGGCGATGAAAAGCTTCCAGGCCATCATCATATTTGATGAAATACTGATTCCATTCCGTACAAAGCTGACAGCAGGCAATGGGGCCACTATGCTGTCCTATATTTTCCCGGGCGTTTTAAGCCTGTGCAGTAAGGTAAGTAAGAGATAAAGTTACGTAGGGAGAAATAAAATGGTCTTTATGTGATCTTGACATAACTGCATAGATTAAAAACTACTAAAAAAACTATAAAAATCTACATGAATAAGTGAACCTAAAAAGATTACACATAATAAGGTAGGTATACTGAAACCGATTGTATTCTCATGTACTAGTGAAAAAAAATGAAAAAGGGGTTCAAAGTATTTACAGTGCTAAAAAATGATTATGTTTAGAAAGTAAATCCATGTGTATTTATAAGACACTTCTGAAAAACATGAAATAAGATAATAGGTAAGAGACAAACCATGTTCACAGATTGGAGGATTTCATATTGCTAATATATCTGTTTTCCCCAAATTGATCTGTAGACTCACCACGACCCTATTATGATCCCAGAAACCTTTTTTTTTTTTTGGATATAAGGACAAGTGAGTCTAAAATTAGTATCTAAATGCAAAGAACCTATAACAGCCAAAATAATTTGGAAAAGAGGGAAAATGCTGGACAACTTACCTAACCCAATTTCCATAATTAATATAAAGCTTCAGTAATCGATACAGTGTGGTATCCACTTTATTACAGAAAAACAGATAATAGAGCCACGCATAAATTGTCACTTGGGTCTTTGACAGAGGTGCCAAGTTAGTCCCTCTGGTAAAAGGACAGTCTTTTCACTGAAGATGCTGGGACAACTGGATAGCTATAATGGGAAGAAACAGAGCCTCTACCCAACTCCTCACAAACACAGGTCTGTGATTCATCTGTAATATGATACAAAATGTAAATATAAAACTATTAGCTTTGAGAAGAAAATACAGATGATTTTTTGCAATCTTGGATTAGGCAAAAATTTCTCAGAAAACACTAACCATAAAAAAAGAGATAAATTTGATTCCAAAACTTTAAAAACTTCTGTTCATCAAAATACACCATTAAGAAAATGCATAGAAAAACCCCAGACTAGGAGAATAAATAATAGCCAGTTACACTTTTACACAATAATGCATATGAGAAGTACAATGAAAATAATATTTCATTTTCGAGTATAATACATAAAATATTTGAATTCCATGCATAAATTACTAATGATGAAATAAAAGGACAAATAATTGGAAAGTTATGCTTGATTGTATAGACCATAATACAGATGAAAACACTTAATTTAGTAAAAATATTTTAATGTGAGACATTAATTATTCTCAGGATATTTTAAATAACATTTTAAAACAGTATTTACAAGCCAAGGAAACATGCCTTTGTTTTTAGTTTATTGACTATTCTTAATAGTGCATTTTCATCAGACTGGATTGGGCCAATCAGGAATTCTATAATTGGTCTTTGATTTGTTAGTGGCTATTCAAAGGCTATGGTTTTTCCAGTAATCATGTATGGATATGAGAGTTGGACTGTGAAGAAAGCTGAGCACTGAAGAATTGATGCTTTTGAACTGTGGTGTTGGAGAAGACTCTTGAGAGTCCCTTGGACTGCAAGGACATCCAACAAGTCCATTCTAAAGGAGATCAGCCCTGGGTGTTCTTTGGAAGGAATGATGCTAAAGCTGAAATGCCAGTACTTTGGCCACCTCATGGGAAGAGTTGACTCATTGGAAAAGACTCTGATCCTGGGAGGGATTGGGGGCAGGAGGAGAAGGGGATGACAGAGGATGAGATGGCTGGATGGCATCACTGACTCAATGCACATGAGTTTGAGTGAACTCCGGGAGTTGGTGATGGACAGGGAGGCCTGGCGTGCTGTGATTCATGGGGTCACAAAGAGTCGGACACGACTGAGGACTGAACCGACCGATTGACCGATTCAAAGTAACTTTCAAAAAAAGGTTAAGAATACTGGGATAAAAATTAGACCATGAGCAGCTCCAAATACCATCACAAGAAACATAATCTTGAAAAATGTCCTGAAGATGTATGCTTTAGCTGCACACAGGACACACACCCCTATTATTGTTGAAACTGCACTCTGTAACACGGGGTAGCCCAGCAGATACAGGGCCTCGATGGCTTTTCGGTTTACTGAGGGCTCTGAACTGGAAACAAAGGCATAGGAAATGTGAGCAGAAAAGTCAAAAGAAAATCCTATGCAAATGACAAGATTAATCATGGATATGGAGTCAAGGTTGACATTCCAGAAGGCCATAAAACCCGTGACACCCACAATCACAGAAGCAATAGCAAAAGTTACCCACAGAGAACACAGGGGATGAGGAATTAATAATAAGGAAACAATGAACATAGCTGCGGAGGCAACAATCACATTTCGCACAGTGTTCTCTACTATTGCAGAAAACTGATCAAAATATATGAAAGCCGAGTTGTACACCATCAGGGGAACCTCACACTTCTCAGCCGTGTCTCAGAACTGGAGCAACATCAGCTTCCTACTGGTTGAAGAAGAAATACCCGTGGTTTGAACGAAGGCCCGGGAACAAATGATTTCCTGTGATGATGTTATATTAATATCATATGCAAAAAGTGGAAATTCCATTAAAAAAGTGGGAATATTGCTTAGAAATGCTGTCTTATCATTTATATGTTGACGGAGGTTTTCCATATATTTTGCATATTCTCATAACCAAAACTCTGTAAGGTTTTCATCTACATACTCATTGTTTTCAAAATCTGCCAGACATTTTTCCAGTTTTTGCCTAGCATCTTTATCCCAGTAGTCATGAACCTCAGTAATGATTACCATAACCCTGGGACCGTAAGTATAAAAATGTTCTTCTTCTACATTAAAATACGGTGTGATGTAGGAGTCGTCACTTGCCAAATTTCGGAGGTCTAAACCTTCCTGCACTCGGAAACACCCATATAAACTAGTTATGGTGTACGACACATATGGGAACACTACAAAAATCTTGGCCTTGGTGCTTGTGAGAAAAGGACCAAAAGAGTCTCTAAAGAACAGATTCATTGGGTGGATGTCGGCTTCACACTCGTCTTGGAGAGAGCTACCTGGGAGGCAGCAGGACTCTTTCAATGAAGAACATTCTTGGTTGGGCGTTTCTAGCTTCTTCAGCCAGCGCAGACAGACTCCTTCTCTTTTCCCATCCAGGGCCATACATGCCCCAAAACAGGTGATGCTGTAAAAATAACAGAAGAGCAGGGCTGTTCCTGTGTAGATGCAGAAGTATTGTACGGACCTGAAAGAGGTCATAATGCCTGTATAGAAGGCCAGGACGTTGGTCACGGTGGTGACCGTAATGGACACTGCCACTTTTGAGTAGACATCGGACATCCGCTTGCTTATGCTACCCGTGAGGCTGGTCTTCTGCAAGGCAGAAATCATGATAAACATGTCATCAACTCCAACACCTGTTAGAGAAAGAAACAGAGTCTTTGTACTTTTTAACATCCATTAAAAATTAACCAGATCAACTCAAACCGTTTTCTTTGCCCGTCTCTCAAGGTCTCACTGATCTTGCGGAGTCTGTGTTTGGATACTGCTTTCTCTGATGCCTTCTCTGGTTGCTTCTGAATCCACAACACAACTGTTCACTCCTTGCTCTGTAATAACTCTGCGCTCTGTACACATAGCACAGTACACTCTACTCCTAGTCCTCATTCAGGGTGTTTCAATGAAGAGTCAGGAAACCTGGCTGACTGGGTATTATTAACCATGCATCTCGGATTCCACCAGAACATTTGAGAGACCATTTTCTCTTATAAACCATTTTACTCTAAGGCACTAATACTGAGTTAGCATTCTGTTGTTTAAAATATGAGCTGGATTTATTTGTTCTGCAGTTAGCACCTAGCTATCAATGTGGTATGTACACACACACACACACAGATGTACACACACATGTCGTTTTCTGTTAGTCTGGTTCTGACACCCAGATGCTGTCATTCAAGCTTCACTTGCCCAGGTTAAGGCATTATGTCAGTAAAATGCAGGTACTCTTGAGATCAGAAACATGTACCAAAGTGAACCTTAAGAATCCTTTACATAATAAGTGAATACTAAAGTAACCAGTCTCTTCCACAGTGACGTTTCCTGACTGATTTGGAATAAAGAGGCCAGGAGAACATTTGAGGACTCTGAAGTCATCACTGAAGGTTAGGAGAGGAGGACTACAGAGAAGAAAGGGGATTACCAAGGACAGCCTAAGCACGTTGCAGATAAACTTCACTTCCCTCAAGCTTCCTACGCTTTCACTCCTAAACACCTGTCTCTGTGTGTATTGATACAAAATCAATACTTGGAACTGAATGCTGATTGATTTTAATGTCAACCTTGGAAGATCCTCTCCATGGATGACACGGGAATGTACTGGGAATTGCACTTGGCCTCTAATTGGGCTGCTTGGTGCGTGTGATCTGGCAGAAGGCCTGCGGTGGCACAGGCTTGTGTGGTCTGTCACATCTGCATCCTGACATGCCCCCTGCAGCCAGCTGTCTGGATTTCACTTGCATTCAGCTGGATGAAAGGCAAGAATCTGAAGTACTAAGGACTACAAATAAACTCATTGATATGGAACAGGTATTTAAAAACGGGTTTTATTATTTATGGAACTTGGTTCAGAAACTGTCCTCACACATTTCTTGAGCTACTGAAATCACAGCCCCCCCACACACATGCACCCCTACACTCACGTCTATGTATATACAGATAATATGAAGACGTTGATATGAAATCAGTTGTCTACACGTCAGTTGCTTATGGCTGTGGGAACACTGAGTGTATAAGCATGAGTGTGTGCTAGGAAGACACACATCCAGTGCACAGTTCCTCTCCTATCTCCCCAAGGAAACCAATTATTAATTCTTCCAAGTTGCTTACCACCCAAAATAGAAACATATTTGCCTTCTTATACTTATTGTAAAATAAATCCTGAAAGTACAGGCAAATACAAAGAAAACCTTTAAACAACTGTAATTCTACCTGTCAAGGATAATCCTTGCTAATGTTTTAAGTATTATCTATCCAGAATTTGCTCTATACAAATATATATGCATATTTGTATATCACTCTGTTTTAAACATCTTGTTTCATAACCAGCATTTTTCATTTAACACTTTATATCTACCTCTTTTGAAAGACTGAATAGGATTCCAAAACTTTAATGTGATCTGAGCAGACCAATCCCATGTTGATATAGGATTAACTTGTTTTTGTTTTTTCCTATTCTAAATCACACTAAAATGAACATGCTCATTTATTTTGTGAAAATCCATCCAATAACTAGGACAAATTCCCAGAAGTGGAGTTGGCAGGTCAAAGGTATTCCATTTAAAATTTTTAAGTCTTTTGATTTGTTGCAAAGTTATATCTTAAAAGTGAACCAATTTACAAATCTCCCTCAGCAGAATATGAGAGAGTTGACTTGCATACAACCTTCTCCAAACCTTCAATCTTTTTATAATATTCATTAATCTAATAAGAAGACAAATTATCTCACTTTTGGTTTAACTTGCATCCCTTGATGCCATTACACAAGGTCAAATATTTTCTTTCTTATATTTTCAATGATTATTATTTTGGATTCTGTGTGTGTGTGTGTGTGAAATGCCTGTTCATGTTCCTGGTCTGTGTTTTTCCATTTGGGGTACCAGATTTTTCCAACTCTAAAGGCATATAATTCCATTTGATTTTCTTTTTCTCCTGATTCCTCATTTTGGGTCTGTAGTCACCTACATATAACTATTCCGCCTGATCTAACACAGTGCCCGTCCTTTGCCCACCCCACACCCCCATGTGCAGCGTGCAGCCTTGTGCTTCCTTTTACTCACCGAGGATAAGAAACGGTGAATTCGCGACTATGAGCACAAAGGGCACCCCGACATACAGCATCAGGCCAAAGCCACTCACCACGGCCAGGGCGGTAGAGATGACTCCAAAGACTGCGACCCACATTTTGTTCTGCACACAGTCACACCTGTAAATTTGGAGGGAAAAGTCATGGAACTTGAGGTGGTAGCTTCCATACTGAAATTCCAGCCATTCCTAACATTCTTGACTCGGACACCTCTTCAGAGCCCTCTTGGGCAATAATCCCCATACCTGTCTGCTAGAGAACTTTAATTTCCAGGCACTAGCCCAGACCAACTGAACAAAAACAAGGGTGGTGAGGGGTGGGGGGTGGGGTGGGGCAGAAAAGTTGGGAATCTGTACTTTTACCAAACTATACTGGTTGATTCTTATGCAGTGAGCCAAGCATGAATCCACCGACTGGCCTTTCAGAACCACAAAAAGATACTAAAACATTGCAAAAGGCCATGAAATACCTCCTGTATGTCAAAGCTGGTTTAATATATATTGTGGCTAACAACAAGAATGAAAGCCTCCTTCTAAAAGTTTTTCATGGTTCTCTGCTAAAGAAGTGTGCTCTAGAAAAGAGGCCGTGTGTGTGTGTGTGCTCAGTCAATTCAGTTGTGTCTGACTGCTTGTAGACACAACCATGAACTGTAGCCCACTAGGCTCCTCTGTCCATGGGAGTCTCCAGGAAGGAACAGTGGGGTAGGTTGCCATGCCTTCCCTCTAGGGAAGCACCCACCCAGGGATCAAACCCGCATCTCCTGTGTCTCCTGCACTGCAGGCAGATTCTTTACCACTGAGCCACCAGGGAAGCCCAAGAAAAGTGGCTGCTGCTGCTGAGTCGCGTCAGTCACGTCCGACTCTGTGCGACCCCATAAACGGCAGCCCACGAGGCTCCTCCATCCATGGAATTCTCCAGGCAAGAGTATTGCTATTGCCTTCTCCTAGAAAAGTGGCTACTAATTGCAACCAAAAAAAAAGTAATATATACTTCATTTTGAATAACACAACTTATGTCTATTTCTTGGTTGGACCAACAAAAATGGGAATATTTATACAGCATTTGAGAAAGACTGGATTTGATACTTTAACTCCCCAACAACCGCAACTTTACATTTTAAAGTATTGACGACAATCTCTAGGTTTCTGTTTTACTTCATTGCCAACCGCGTCAAAACAATGACTGACGGCTGCCTCTAGAAACTTGAGGAGGAGAGAGAAACAGTCTGGTTTGAAGACTAGGAAAGTCAACCTCGGAAATGGAGCTGCTGATTCCCAAAAGCAAGACTATAACTAAAGACCTTATTCATGCAAGGCCACATTAAAATAACCAAACTTTCTTATTAAAACAACTATGTGTTGCCTGTATTTCAGTTTTTCTCAAACTGCTGGTGCTATCTGTTAAACTCAGGGCCCCAAATCAACATAGATACACGCACCGAAACAAAAGTATTTTGTTTTGATTACAAAACAAAATTTGATTACAACCAATACTGTCTTGTGGGCTTCCCTAGAGCTCAGATGGTAAAGAATCTGCCTGCAATGCAGGAGATCTGGGTTCAATCCCTGGGTCAGGAAGATCTCCTGGAGAAGAAAATGGCAATCCACTTCAGTATTCTTGCCTGGAGAATCCCATGGACAGAGAGGCCTGCTGGGTACCGACCCTGGGGTCACAAAGAGTCAGACACGATTAAGTGACTAACACATACACACAATACTTTCTTAAAGCAACAATACTGGTTTATAGGAGTTTAAGATAAAAGTAACACAAATTAACCTTGAAATCAGAAAGATTAACAGGATAAAAGCTGCATATGACATGCTTAGCCCTATTCCCTCTTTCAGGTTTCTGGACTGTTGGTATAAATTTCTCAGAGGATGGAGGGAGTGAAGTGTATTATTGGCTAGAGTGATTTGACTTCGACTAGTCGCTGTGCTGGCTCTCTAACTGATCCTTATTTTAATGTTCAGTAGGCAATAGAAGGAAAGATGTGAATGCAGAACACCAGTGAACACACTCGCAGCTTTTCTAGTCCCCAAGGACGACTTTGGTTAAGCAGTTTATCAGAATGACTTAGCAGAGTCTCAGAACTTTAGATTCCTGCAGTCCTGGAACACAGCTCTGCAGATTCTGATCTACAGTTTGTAGGGAAGTTGCAGAATCCATGTGTCTAAAAATTTCTTCATGTGATTCCAGTGCTCAGGCTGACTTGGGAATCACTGGCAGCAAAATGACCAATCAAAACAGCCCACTAACTACACATTAAAGAAGGCCCTAACCCTAACCCTACAGAATGCATGGAACAGGAGTTCCCTGGTGGTCCAGTGGTTAGGACTCCTCAGCACTTTCATTGCTAGGGCCTGGGTTTGGCCAAAAAAAAAAAAAAAGGTATAAATGGATGAAATGAAGGATAATAGCTCTAACATATACAGAATATTAAATACCCAAACAATAGAAGTAAGTTCTTCCTTGTCAGAAATTATTTTAAATTTAAACAGATTAAACTTTCCAATCAAAAAGCAGATATTGTCAGGATGGATAAAACAGCATGATTCAACTATATGCTATTTATAAGAGATTCACTTTAGATCCAAAGACATAAATAGATTGATAAGAGGACTGAAATAGATTCTCCATATGAATAGGAACCAAGAGACTAGGAGTGCCTATACTGATAACAGACAAAATAGACTATTTCAGAAACTGTTAAAAGTTTTGTGACAGAAGGAATTATATATTTATAAAAGGGCCAATTAATCAAGAAGATATAACTATAAACATAAATGGACCTCATAACAGGGACCCAATATATATGAAGCAAATATTAACAGTATTATAGAGATAAATACATAGCTCTACAGTAATAGTTGGAAAGTTCAATACCTCCTTTTCAGTAATGGATAAACCATCTAGGCTGATAATCTATAAGGAAAATGAAAACATACAAAATACCATAAAACTTATGAGATGTAGTGACATCAGTGCCCAGAGGCAAATTTATACTGCAGTAAAAAAAAGAGAAAAGATCTCAAACCACTTTGTGGATTTAGACACCTTGTGGAACCAGAAAGAGAAGAGAAGACCTAACACAAAGCTAACATAAGGAATAAAATAAGAACAGTGATAACTATAATTGAGAATAGAAAAACAATGGAGAAAACCAACAAAGCCAAAAGTTGGTTATAAAAAAAAACAAAAAACCAACAAAATTAAAAGACATTTATTTAGAGTGATAAAGGGGAAAAAATACAAATAACTAAATGAGACATAAAAATGGGGACATCACTACTGAATTTACAGAAATAGAAAGGATTTAAGGCATTACTATAAGCAACCTATGCCAAAAAACTGGATAACCTAGATAAAATACACAAATTCCTAGAAATACACAAAGACCTAAACTGACTCAAGATGAAACTCTCGACAGAACATGTAAAAGGACTGATCCATGGTCAAAAACCTCCCCTCACCTCCAAAATAAAATCCAGGCTTGATGGCTTCAACAGTGAATTTTATCAAATATGTAAAGAAGAATTAACACCAATCCTTTTCAAACCCTTCCAAGAAAACTGAAAGGAAGGGAACACTTCCTAACTCTTTTGATGAGGCCATTATTACACTGATATCAATGTCAGACAGATACCACAAGGAAGCTACAAATGATACCTCTTATTAATATAGATACAAAAATCTTCAATAAAATTCTAGCAAACACAATTCAATAAGCATATTAAAAGAAGTATACATCATGACCATATGGGATTTACCCCAGGAATGGAAGAGCGGTTCAACGTAAGAGCATCAATGTAACACAGCACACTAACAGAACAGAGGATAAAAACCAGACGAATCTCTCAAAAGGCACAGAAAAGGCACTTGACAAAACCCAGTGTCTTTTCATGATAAAAACTCTCAAAAACAAGGAACGGAAGGAAAGTTCCGCAAAATTATGAAGGCAGTTATGAAAACTGCACAGCTAATGTTATACTCAATGGTGAAAAAAAGAAATCTTTCCCTCTAAGATCAGGAACAACATAAGGATGCCCACTTCCATCAGTGATATTCAAAGATGTACTAGAAGTGCTTATCAGAGCAATTAGACAGGACTTTGAAATTAAAGGAATTCAAACTGGAAAGGGTTAGGCAATGGCACCCCACTCCAGTACTCTTGCCTGAAAAATCCCATGCATGGAGGAGTCTGGAAGGCTGCAGTCCATGGGGTTGCTGAGGGTCGGACACGACTGAGTGACTTCACTTTCACCCTTCACCTTCCTGCATTGGAGAAGGAAATGGCAACCCATTCCAGTGTTCTTGCCTGGAGAATCCCAGGGACGGGGGAGCCTGGTGGGCTGCCGTCTATGGGGTCGCACAGAGTCGGACACCACTGAAGCGACTTAGCAGCAGCAGCAGCACAGCAGCAAACTGGAAAGGAAGAATTGTAACTCTCTTTTCACAGATTATATGACCCTACATATGAAAACTCCAATGAATCCAAAGGAAACTACTAAAGTTAGTAAACAAATTCAGTAAAGCTGCAAGATACAAGATCAACACACAGGATTCAGTTGTTTCTATCCATGTGCAATGAACAATCCCAAAAAGAAATTAAGAAAGTGATTTCATTTAGCTTTTAAAATAATGAAATACTTAGGAATACATTTAACCAAAGAAGTGAAAGACTGGTACATGGAAAACTACAAAATACTGGTGAAAGAAACTAAAAAAGACCTAAATTAATGGCAAGACTTTCACAGTCCATGGTGGGGGAAGACTTAATGTTGTCAAAATGACAATCTCACCTAAGGCGATCTACACATTAAATACAATCTCTTATCAAAATTCAAACAGCTTTTATTCAGAAATGTATAGGTCAATACTCAAATTCATATGGAATTACAAGGAGCCCTGGATATTCCAGAATAACCTTAAAAAGAAAAAATAAACGGACAACTGAGATTTCCAGATTTTAAAACTTATAGCTACAGTATTTAAATCAAATTGATAGTAGTATATGGACAGACATATAGACCAATGGAGTAGAACTGAGCACCTAGAAATAAATCCATGTATCTACAGCCTGTTAATTTTTGACAAGGATGCCAAATCCAATCAACTGGGAAAGAGCAGTCTTTTCAACAAATGGCACTTGGATGACTGCATTTCCACGGGAACAAGAATGACGTTGGACCCCTACTTCACATCATATACAACTATGATTACAAATTGTAACGACCTAAATATCACAGCTAAAACCATAAAACTCTTGAAGGAAACATAGAGCAATTGCAGCCGACCTTGCTTGTCACTGGAAGCGTAGAGGCAACACCAAAGGCACAGGCAGAGACAATGGGAATAACAAGCGGAGTTTCATCTGCATTAGAGCCTGTGTGCATAAAGGACATCATCAGCGAGTGAAGAGATGATCTACTGAGCGAGCATTGAAGCCTGTGTGCATAAAGGACATCATCAGCCAGTGAAGAGAGAGTCTACAGAGCGAGCATTGAAGCCTGTGTGCATAAAGGACATCATCAGCGAGTGAAGAGAGAGTCTACAGAGCGAGCATTAAAGCCTGTGTGCATAAAGGACATCATCAGCCAGTGAAGAGAGAGTCTACAGAGCGAGCATTAAAGCCTGTGTGCATAAAGGACATCATCAGCCAGTGAAGAGAGAGTCTACAGAGCGAGCATTAAAGCCTGTGTGCATAAAGGACATTATCAGCGAGTGAAGAGAGAGTCTACAGAGCGAGCATTGAAGCCTGTGTGCATAAAGGACATCATCAGCGAGTGAAGAGATAGTCTACAGAGTGAGAGAAAACGTTTGCAAATTATATAACTTGATAAGGATTTAATATCCAAAACATATTCTCAACAACAACAGAATTCAACAACAAAAGGACAAACAGTTTCACTAAAAATGAACAAAGGTGGGAAGTCCCGTGGTCAGAACTGCAAACTTTTGATGCCAAGGGCCTGGGCCCAAGTTCAACCTCCGGTCAGGGAAATAAGATTCTTCAAGCCTTGGGGCGCAGCCAAAAAAAGGGCAAAGGACTTGAATAGACATTTCTCCATAGAGGATATGCGTGTGTGTGCAGTAGCTCAGTTGTCTGACTCCTTGTGACCCCTAGCCACCAAGCTCTTCGGTTTATGAAATTTTCCAGGCAAGAATACCAGAGTGGGTTACCATTTCCTTCTCCAGGGCATCTTCCCAACACAGGGATCGAAACCAAGTGTCTTACATTTCCTGCACTGGCAGGCAGATTCTTTACAACTGCGCCACCTGGGGAGCTCCAAAGAAGATATACAAATAACCAATAACCACATTAAAAAGATAATCATGGTTAGAATGTAGAGAAATTGGAAAACTTATACATTGCTGGTAGGATATAAAATGGTGTAGCCTCTGTGAAAAATGGTGTGGTGGTTCTTCAAAAAGCTAACCAGTGAATTATCACACAACCCACTGATTCCACTCCTAGGTATATACTGAAAAGAACTGAAAACAGGAGCTTAAACAGAGATCTGGACAGCATGGTTCACTGCAGCATTACTCACTATAGTCCAAAGGTAAAAATATTTCAAGTGCCCATCAGCAGATAGGTAGCTAAACGAATGTGGTATATACATAAAATGGAATATTATTCAGCCATGTAAAGGAACTCATGCTACAACATGGATAAATGTGGAAAACATGGTAAGTGAAATAAATCAGTCACAAAGGGAAAAATACTGTATGATTCCAGTTATATGAAGTCTCTAGAATAGGCAAATTCATGGAAACAGAAACTAGATTAAAAATTAGCCAAGACTTGGGGGAGACAGTGGGGAGTTATTACTTAACAGTTACGGTGTTTGTTTGGGGTGATGGAAAATATTCATAAAGGGATAGTTGTGATGGTTGCACAACACTGATAATGTAATTAATGCCACTGATCTGTACACTTAAAAATGGTTTTTGAAATGACACATTTTATGTTATAAATGTTATATACACATTATATACATTATTACAATAAAATATTTTTTAGAGTTTAAAAAACTAATACAATAGCTTTACCTGTAGCATGATACAATTGCAAATAATATGATTAGAAGGTAGGCCAAGTGAAACAAGGGGACCACGGTCATAGAAGTTGCCTCAAATTCCAGTTGTCTAGAAAGTGATGAAAAGTAGACAACCTGCCACAAAAATATATTCAGGTAAATGACTTTCAATTCTGATATTGCGTGTGAGTTACATATGATACTGAAAAACTACAACTTATTAATTTAAACATTAAAATTCAGTGAAAAATCAAAATATATGGATTATGATTTTAAAATAAAGAAGGTAATAAAGATTCGCTTCTTCCCACAAATCTCTGGCATGCTTTTCAAAGTTTCTTTAAAAAAATCTAAAGTTTAAAACTCCTGAATACACAAAATCTGAATCTTATATAAAACTGTGAAAGCATTAAGAACTATAGACATGATAACTTTTTCTAAACTTCTATTCAGTCCTTATCTTTTACTATTTTAATTGTACAAACATCATTTCAGACAGGCTTGGGTATTAAAAGGCTTTTCCCAGAAGATATCTTCTCATTTTCACCAGTTTTATTCAGAGTATTAGGTTTGCCAGTCCCAAAATTACTGAACAGCTAATATGTGCCTGGCACTATGCTATAATTTACTTTTAAAATGCTCATCTTTCTCAAAAACATCATGGAACTTTTGTTTAAAGTTTTGCTTTTTTATTCCAGTGAACTCCAGAGTTTAGGGGGCTCCCAGAAACAGCAAAGGCTTAAACTGAAAGCAAGAATTACAGAGTAATTTGACCAGATAAACCAAACTAAACCTGAAGATCGTCTGTACTGAACAGACCTACCCTGAGAATGTACCATTTGTGTTTTTAACAAGAATGTTACCAAGGATTTAAGATTTGTGGCATTCTTCTCCTTTTTTTTAAAGTCCTCTTTTTACTTTATTAAACAAAATTATTGTAGTATACAGAGAAGGACATGCAATCCACTCCAGCACTCTTGCCTGGAAAATCCCATGGACGGAGGAGCCTGACAGGCTGCAGTCCATGGGGTCACAAAGAGTTGGACACGACTGAGCGACTTAACTTTCATTGAAGTTCATTTTCAATGTTGTGTTAGTTTCGTGTGTAGAGCAAAGTGAGCCAGTTATACTCATATCCACTCTTCTTTAGAATCTATTGTGGCTTTCTTCAGTGTGCTATTTTAAGAAAGTTGGATTATGGATCAAATAAAGCAGAGCACACCTAGCTTCCAGTCAAGGGCTCTATCTGATAATCCGGGAGCGCTGCTGCTCTGGTCCTTGGAACGAGTGCCCTTATCCCTCCCGCCTTCTCCTGGCCTCCCATAAACCCCAGCCACTAGGTACCTGGATCTTCTTCAAGGCCAGACTCTCTTCAAGGCTGCCAACCTTCATCAGGAAATGGATCATCCACGCCTTGATACGTTCATTTTCCTCTCCACCTGTCTCCAGGTAGTACTGCAGCCGCATGGCTTTGGCTTGGAGGAGTAACTGGCTCGGCCCCATACTCTCGCCCAAGACAGTTCCTCCCAGGATTGTTGGCCAGGGAGACGATCTGACTGGCTAGGCTGTAGATCGGGAAGGTGATGGTTTTCAGGTTGAGGCCCTTGTTCCTTTTCCAGGCGAACAAGAGTGGGTTGGGGGGGTGGGGGGACACAGGAGCCCTGGTTCTTAGTGCACACCTCGCTGTAGGGGATCTGGGTTTCGTTGTCCTGGGTCACAGTCAGAGCCTGCACCGCGTCGTCCACCTTGCTGATTTCCTCTAGGATGTCCGGCTCCAGCAGGGTCTCCGTGTTGGAGACCACGAGGACGGAGGCATAAGGGACCTCGGCGCTCTTCCTGGAGATGGAGAAGACGAGAGAGTCATTGGCGGTGAAATGTCCCTGCACGAAGCGCCGCTCGGCCTTGGCGGGGCTCCCGATCGGGGTGTACTGCTCCTCCAAGTCTTCTTCTCCATCCCGGGGCAGGTACATCAGGCCGGTGCCCAGGACGGCCGTTAGCGCCACCGGCAGCAGCAGGAAGATCCAGGGGGTGCGCGCCCACCTTCCCGCCCAGCCGCCGGAAGGCCCGCGACAGCGGCGCCTCCAGGCAGTTGGTGTGGCAGCGGGGCCGCAGGGCCCGAAGGTTCTCAGACCGCGAGGCCGGAGGGGGCGGCGGAGCCTCGGGCCCGGTAGGGGGCTCTGCGCTCGGCCCCGCCGCCCGGCCGCGCTCGGGCTCCCGGTCCTGACCCGCCGCCGAGGGCGGCTCCGGCTCCGGCTCCGGGCCAGGCCCTGAGGGCGGCCCGCTCTCTCTCTCCGGCCCTGGCCCCTGGGCCTCGGACTCAGGCCCTTGTCCTGCCTCCCGCTCCGGCTCCGGCTCAGGCGCAACCTTCGAGGGATTCAGGCTCATTTCCAGGAAGGAAAGCCCACGTTCTCAGCGTGGCAGATCAGAAAGGAGCTGCCGTTCGGAGCCCCCTCTCCACCCACCAACGGTTTCCTGAAGTTCCAGGCGCGTCTGTTTGATCCCAGGCTGCTCGCGCCCCAGTTGACGGTCACGTGGTTCAGTTGAGGTCAGTTCAGTCGCTCAGTCGTGTCCGACTGTGTGCGACCCCATGAACCACAGCACACCAGGCCTCCCTGTCCATCACCAACTCCCGGAGCTTACTCAAACTCATGTCCATTGAATTGGTGATGCCATCCAACCATCTCATCCTCTGTCGTCCCCTTCTCCTCCTGCCCCCAATCCCTCCCAGCATCAGAGTCTTTTCCAATGAGTCAACTCTTCACTTGAGGTAGCCAATCTGATTACACGTTTGCAATTCATGTTGATTGGTGTCCACTTAATCTACCTTCATTCTTAATATAAGTGGAATACATTTTTTTTTTGTCCTTGTTGACTCTTGCTAATAACACCAACATAAAAGCACATCAGAAGCAGAAGTAATTTCTCATGAATGAGTTTATTCTTGTTTAAGGGCTAATCCAATTAAAAGAGGTGCACAATTGAACATGTGTAGAAAGACTCTCAGAAGTAACACTTACTTGTGGTAGTATCACTGGAAAGATGGATTCATTTACGCACAGAAAGTATTGTTACTCAGGCTAATGTACTAATTGCCCACAAGCCACATTCCGTCAGATTGGTTCTGAGAAAAAGCAGATGGTGGGAGGAGAATTCTTTTTCATAACTTTAGGTTCTGAGCAGGAAGAAAGAGTACCATTTGATTAGTATTGGGAACTATATTAACAAAGTTTATTTTTTTTCCCCAATGTTTTCAAATCACCCAAGTTTGCTTCTAACAAGTTGGTGTCAAGTATGAAACGATAGGCTGCTCAAGAAACAATCGTACTGACAGAGATCATTGTAACTTGACCCTTTAAGATCACATTTTCTGTGATCCTTATGGCAGACATATTCCTCAGTGCCCACTATTTTATGTTTTATTTTATAAGTAAAACATTTGTCATCCAGCTGTTCATCACCGTTTCCATTGCCCCTTGTCAGTGGGATACATAAGGTTGTCAAGTCTTGGCAATGAGCCATCCGTAGAAAGTGGTGCCTGAAACCTAAAGATCACCTTCTCTATGTTGAAGCCATTAGATACAGACTTTTTTTCTCTTCCTTCCTACTTGAAAATGTTGCCACTGAAATGATCACTTTTTAGACAAAGATGGAAACCACATATTGAGGGTCTAATTGCTTTTCCCAAACTCCTTAACTCATACTGCTGCCTGAGAAAGGAATAAATTACTTTAAGTCACTGCATCTTGGGAGTTCACTTAGCTATAGTGCTATATTTGCTCTTATAATACTTTCCATAAACATATCCTTGGCAGTTCACCTCTGCATCTTACTACTCACTAGGACAATTTTTACCTGAGAATGACCAAGTCTCTTCAGAAACTATTCTGGTATTGAGAGAAGGGCACCTTGTCTTCTGTCTTAACCAGAAGGAGAAAAACTCAAGCTTCTGATCTATATTAGATATTAGGTTATATATCCCTTTTCCCTAACTACTTGATGAGTCCTTGGGCTTGTTATGAGCTTTAAGACTCCAGTTGTCACATTAACTGGTTTTGCATCCCTTTTGATCCATCATCTAGGCCATTTTGCTAGCCTTTTTAGGTACTTACAAGTCTCTTTCTTAAGCTTAGGAAATCTCAGCTATTTTTTTTTTCTGCACTGTGCTTGCAGGTGTAGATAAGGTGTGTTTTCACCATACATTTGAGCCAGCACATCTTTAACTGTCCTTACTTATTAGTGGGGCTTCCCCAATGGGTCAGCAGCAAAGAATCACCTGCAAGGCAAGAGACATGATTTCAATCCCTGGGGGAACATCCCCTGGAGAAGGAAATGGCAACCTACTCCAGTATTCTTGCCTGGAAAACCCCATGGACAGAGAGGAGCCTGGCGAGTTACAGTCCATAGGGTCACACAGAGTCGAACACAACTGAGCATGCACACACTTACATGCACTTATTATGAGTGAAATTGTCCCCCCAAAAGATGTGTTAAGTTCCTAACCTGAAGAACTTCAGAGTTTGGTTATAGGATCATTGGGTTATAGGGTCATTATTTGGATATAGGGTCACTGAAGATGCAATTGTTAATATGAAGTCATACTGAAGTAAGGTGAAGACCATTAATCCAGTGTGAGTGATGTCCTTACAAGAATGAAGAAATTTGGACACAGATGTAGAGGGAAGATGACCATGAGAAGACAGCAGAGACTGGAAAGATGCTTACAAGACAAGGAATGCCTGGGACCATGAGCAGCTGGAAAAAACAAGGAAGGAACCTCCCCTAGAGCTTCATAGAGAGCCTGGTTCTGCCAATACCTTGACTTCAGACTTGTAGGCTCCAGAACTGTGAGAAAATAAATTTTTGTTGTTCTAAGTCAATGAGTGTGTGGTACTTTGTTAACACAGACTGATGAAACTAATATATTTCTTTTCAGTAATTTTTAAAAGTTAGAACTTGGGTTTTACTTAGTTTTTCTTAGTGTCCCAGGCTACCATCCTTTCTGCTCTAGGAGCTCTTCAAATGTATCTGAAGTTTCTTTGGTAAACCTGTGGTTTTGCAGCAACCTCCCCTGAATCCAGTGTGCTACCCAGAAGGGGCACCAGATTCCTTCTGAAAGATTCACTGACCTTTAAACCCTTCTCACATTGCCAATCTCAGGTTCAGCCCTTACTTTGTAGTTTACTATAGAAGTTCGCTGCTTTGCTTTTAACTATTTAAATTATACTTTTGGAATTATTTAAAAAATAGCAACAACAAAGATGTTATCCTCTTTTGAGTTTTATCTTTGGCAATTGACAGTCATGATTCCCAAGATTAATTTCTCTGCAACTGTGCTCCCTGACCCCAAAAGAAGTTGATTTAAGAACTTGAAAATCAGGATTGCAATTCATTGCTTCTCTTCAGAATTTGTACAGTTTACATCCACTTAGAACACCTTGTTGCTGTTTTAATAATGGTGTTGAGGTTAGGTGAGGCATAAATTAAAATAAAGTTTAATATAAATAATTTAACATGGCAATATTGATGTCTTCACATAAATTTGAAATCTAATTTAACAATGAAGTGTTTACTAAGATAACTTGGATAAAATAAGTTAAGCTGTTTCTAAATAATTTATACAATCAATTTTTTGCCAGTATTTTCCAAAATAGCAGACTATTCAGCATATTCAGGAATGTTTTTGATTTTGCCCTATGAGAATAGCTCACAATATCACCCACATGGTAGACACCAAACATTTGAATCTGAATTAAAAAAAAAAATTCCAGTTGATGGTTTAAGTGAGTCTTAGATTGCATCACTTTACAACCACCCCAACATAGAACAATATTCCTGACGTCTGACAGCAACCATGTTTATAACTTGGTTTTAAACTACTGCTTCCTGTCAAACCATTGTAATTTCTTCAAATCCCCAAAATATAAAAGGATCTTAAGCTTTGCTGAGGGAATATAGGGGTATGTTTGCATTTTTGTTTTGATACAGAAAAAGAGAGTATGACTTTCCAAAAGCTGACCCTGATTTCCAGATCTGCGTGTCGAAAAATGACATCTTTTCAAACAACACAAGAACCGTGGAATTACAGAGAGTGACCGCCAGTGAATCTAGTGGGAGTCAGAAGCAGAGAGGAATGATTTTTAGCAGACAGGGTGCAGTTGAGGAACAGCTACTGCCTGGAATGACATGGGGATGGACAAGAAATTTACTTTACCACCTCCCTTGTTCTGTCTCCACAATGTGTAAAATAGAAACATTTTTGAAAGCAGCGGCTAAATCTTATTATCAGTTACATAGAAACTATCCAGGTCAAAACTATCAAGTGTCACAGATGCAAATAGTAGCAATTTATTAAAAATGTGCAGTATAATCTTTTAAACCTTTTATCTTACTTATAAATTATATGAAAAATAGGACACATGTGCAAAGTCATTTTGCTCATATAAAAATGGTAGAAATAAAATTAACCTATCAAAGATAATAAAAACAACCTATCTGCGTGTGGCATAATTCCAAGACAGTCAGTGTTACAAGATACATTTTAATGTTTATTAGAGACAGGAAATAACATTTTTTAAAGGCTTTTCTCAAGGCATTTTTTACCTCTTGGTTCCTCAGGCTGTAGATCATGGCATTCAACAAAGGAATGACTATTATGTAGACAGAGGCCATTTTGTCTGTGTCAAGGGAATGGTTTGATTTGGGCTGCAGATACATGAAGATCAGAGTCCCTTGGAATATAGTGACAGCAGTCAGATGAGAACCACAGGATGAGGATGCTTTGCGCCTCCCTTCTGCAGATTGGATTCTCAGGATGGCAGCCACAATGTATAGGGAACAAATAAGGACCGTGGTCAAAGAGCTGATCATGTTGAGTCCAGCAAAGATAAAAATCAAGATCTCTTTGAGGCTGGTGTCTGAGCAGGCAAGAGGCATCAAAGGGACATCATCACAATAGAGGTGATAACATTGGGGCCATAGCAGATCAATCGAAAAGTAACAGCTGTATGGAGGAAAGCAACAGAAAAGCTGTATCAGTAAGGGCCTGCGACCAGTTGCATGCACACCTTTTGAGACATGATCACCATGTAGAGAAGAGGATCGCAGATGGCCACATAGCGGTCATAAGCCATTACTGCAAGAAGGAACGTCTCCAAAATCAAGAAGTTCAGGAAAAAGCCCAGCTGTGCGCACATGCATAGAGAGATATGGACCTGTGCTTGGTCAGGAGGGTCTCCAGGAACTTTGGGGCTATTGATGAGGAGAAACAAAGGTCTACAAAGGCCAGATTACTTAGAAAAAAGTACATGGGTGTGTGAAGGTGAGGATGCAACCAGATTAAAGAAATCATGCCAACGTTTCCCACCAGAGTTAGAGAATATACCACTAACACGAGAAGAAAGAGAAGGATTTCAATCTCTCTCTGGACTGAAAAACCCAAAAGAATGAGTTCATCACCTGGTAATATTCTCTTCAGTCATTTGTTCTAGTCTCTGAACTGCTGAAAAGAGACAAGTTAAAGACAGATAAGTTATCAGGAGTAAGGAATTGTCATCAGATGCCTAAACGTGTGTGTTTTAACTTGAGAAAGTATTGCTCATTGAAGCAGAAATAAGTGAAGTTGCTCAGTCATGTCCGACCCTTTGTGACCCCACGGACTGTAGCCTACCAGGCTCGTCCATCCATGGAATTTTCCAGGCAAGAGTACTGGAGTGGGTTGCCATTTCCTTCTCCAGGGGATCTTCCTGACCCAGGGATTGAATCCAGGTCTCCCACATTGCAGGCAGACGCTTTACCGTCTGAGCCACCAGGGAAGTTCCCCAGAAATTCTGAAGCAGAATATCAGAACAAATAAATATATCCCCTCTCAAACTCTCCTGTCTGACTATTTATAATTTTATGAAGCCAAAAATTGAGGTTTAATAAAAATAATGTTTGTAAATATATGTAATATTTTAGGTTTAGATTATTTTTAGTCATATTAAATAATAGAGAGAATAAAGACATTTTAAAATATCCTGCTCCCATATTTACTTCTCAGTGGAGTAAAACTTTAATATGTAACATTTTATTTGTTTTAATAGACATTTATTTTAAAAAATGTCCATTATGCTAAATATAATACAAAGCAAAACAGGATATTCCATGGATAGAAAAGTGGAGGAAATTATTTGTGAATTATGGCACAAATTCTATTTGTGAATTAGGCACATTTTGTATTCATATGTAATTTATTCATTTTCAAATACTACTTTCTAAAAGTGAAAAAGTACACTTGTAGTTAGAGTTAGAATACACATATGTTAAAAAGTAGAGTCCTTTATAATCATTTACTCAATGGACTTGAGTTTGAGCAATCTCTGGGGGACAGTGAAGGACAGGGAAGGCTGGCATGCTGCAGCACATGGGGTTTCAAAGAGCCAGACACAACTGAGTGAGTGAACAGCAACAAATAGTTTTACAGTAATTATTTTCAACACATAATCAGGAATACTTTCTAAATTATTGGTGTAACATTATTGGTGTTACCAATTTTTAGTGATTTTTTGTCCAGGGAGCCCTAACGCAGGGCGGCCCAGCAACTGCCTGCAAAGGCCTCCCATGGCTGTTTGCTTCCTCTACCAGAGCTAGCTGTGCTCTCCGCTTTGGTTTTTCGCAAGCCAGGGCTCCTGCCACTCTTTGCCGGGGACCCATGGGAGGTGCCAGGTGCCCTCAGCTAGGTGACCCCAGCATGGCACCCCACTGTGGTGTTGATACACTCCTGAAGCCTCCTTCCCCACGGGCAGTACTGCGCTGACCTAGAAATGTGTTTGCAAGGCTCAGAAAGTGTAGGTGACACACGGCCCTGACTTGGGAATTGAGGCCCTTGGAGCAGGCTTGGTGGTCTGACCTCTGAGGAGCCAAACCCCAGCTGCAAGGAGAGCCCTGAAAACATTCTCTCGCCTGCCTTTCCTTCCTCCAAGATAGATAGCTTTCCCAGTCTCTTGTGTGCTGAGAGTCACACAGGGCTGGAATGCACTTGCTTTAATGTCATTATTCAGTAGCAATTGCCCCTGAGGCCCTGCACCTAGGTTGGGCTCCCACACTCACAGGCAAATCAAAGTGACCTCCAAATGAGTAAGCTCTTTGCATCAAGTGGCCAAAGTATTGGCGTTTCAGGTTCATATTTGTCCTTCCAATGTATATTCAGGCTTGATGTCCTTTAGGATGGAGTGGTTGGGTCTCCACAGTCAAAAGCATCAAATCTTCAGCAGTCAACTTTCTTTATAGTCCAACTTTCACATCCATACATGACACATGGATAAACCATAGCCTTAACGGGACAGATCTTTGTTGGCAAAGTAACGTCTCTGCTTTTTAGCAGGCTGTCTAGTTTGGTCATCACTTTCTTTCCAAGTCGTAAGCGTCTTTTCGGAGAAGACAATGTCAACCCACTCCAGTACTCTTGGCTGGAAAATCCCATGAACGGACGAGCCTGGTAGGCTGCAGTTCATGGGGTCGCTAAGAGTTGGACACAACTGAGTGACTTCACTTTCACTTTTCACTTTCATGCATTGGAGAAGGACATGGCAACCCATTCCAGTGTTCTTGTCTGGAGAATCCCAGGGACAGGGGAGCCTGGTGGGCTGCCGTCTATGGGGTCACACAGAGTCAGACACGACTGAAGTGACTTAGCAACAGCAGTAGCAAGCCTCTTTTAATTTCATAGCTGCAGTCACCATCTGCAGTGATTTCTGAGCCCCCCAAAATAAAGTCTGCCGCTGTTTCCACTGTTTTCCCATCTATTTGCCATGAAGTGATGAGGCCAGATGCCATAATCTTAGTTTTCTGAATGTTGAGCTTTAAGGTAGCTCTTACACTCTCCTTTTTCACTTTCATCAACAGGCTCTTTAGTTCTTCCCTTTCTGCCATAAGGATGGTGTCATCTGCATATCTGAGGTTATTGATATTTCTCCTGGCAATCTTGATTCCAGCTTGTGCTTCATCCAACCCAGCATTTCTCACGATGTACTCTGCATATAAGTTAAATAAGCAGGGTGACAATATACAGCCTTGACATATTCCTTTTCCTATTTGGAACCAGTCTGTTGTTCCATGTCCAGTTCTAACTGTTGCTTCCTGACGTGCATACAGATTTCTCAAGAGGCAGGTCAGGTGGTGTGATGTTCCCATCTCTTTCAGAATTTTCCCCACTTTATTGTGATCCACACAGTCAAAGGCTTTGGCATAGTCAATAAAGCAGAAATAGATTTTTCTCTGCAACTCTCTTGCTTTTTCCTTGATCCAGTAGATGTTGGCAATTTGATCTGTGGTTCCTCTGCCTTTTCTAAATCCTGCTTGAACATCTGGAAGTTCATGGTTCACGTATTGTTGAAGCCTGGCTTGGAGAATTTTGAGCATTACTTTACTAGCGTGTGAGATGAGTTGCACTGTGAGGCAGTTTGAACATTCTTTGTCATTGCCTTTTTTTGGGACTGGAATGAAAACTGACCTTACATCCTAGAGGTTTTCAATTGCAAATGCTAAAAGAACCAGTTTTGCAGTTTCCAAGAAAAAAAAAAGTATTATTTTAACCAATTTTCTCTGAAATCCAAGGAATATCATGGCCATCCTGCATCAAAAAGTCATCTTTCCTTTATGTAGTCATAGTTTAATGCCTAAATTATAGACCAAATAATGCTCAAATTGACTCTGATATTAGGGGCAGATCAGCTGATAAAAAGCTTGGATTGTCCCTCTGGAGGGAAGTGAGACCTTGGTCCCATCAGAAGAATCTGAGGGGTTAAGGGAATTTGCAGGAGTGGGGAAAGCTTGGTCCATCCTACATGTACCATAATCTTAAATAATGCTTATTTACTTTACCGAAGTAAAAAAAAAATTATAAAAACAAATATAAATCACTTAAAGGTAAAGAAATTCATAATCTGTGATTGAAAGCTTCATTCTAAGAAAACTGTGTTCTCTTAACCTAGTTCAGTTCAGTTCAGTCACTCAACCGTATCCGACTCTTTGCAACCCCATGAATCGCAGCATGCCAGGCCTCCCTGTCCATCACCAACCCCCGGAGTTAACTCAGACTCATGTCCATCGAGTCAGTGATGCCATCTAGCCATCTCATCCTCTGTCGTCCCCTTCTCCTGCCCCCAATGCCTCCCAGCATCAGAGTCTTTTCCAATGAGTCAAGTCTTCACATGAGGTGGCCAAAGTACTGGAGTTTCAGCTTCAGCATCATTCCCTCCAAAGAAATTCCAGGGCTGATCTTCAGAATGGACTGGTTGGATCTCCTTGCAGTCCAAGGGACTCTCAAGAGTCTTCTCCAACACCACAGTTCAAAAGCATAAATTCTTTGGTGCTCAGCTTTCTTCACAGTCCAACTTTCACATCCATACATGACCACAGGAAAAACCATAGCCTTGACTAGATGGACCTTTGTTGGCAAAGTAATGTCTCTGCTTTTCAATATGCTATCTACGTTGGTCATAACTTTCCTTCCAAGGAGTAAGCGTCTTTTAATTTCATGGCTGCAGTCACCATCTGTAGTGATTTTGGAGCCCAGAAAAATAAAGTCTGACACTGTTTCCACTGTTTCCCCATCTATTTCCCATGAAGTGATGGGACCGGATGCCATGATCTTCGCTTTCTGAATGTTGAGCTTTAAGCCAAAATTTTCACTCTCCACTTTCACTTTCATCAAGAGGCTTTTTAGCTCCTCTTCACTTTCTGCCACAAGGGTGGTGTCATCTGCATATCTGAGGTTATGGATATTTCTCCCGGCAATCTTGATTCCAGCTTGTGTTTCTTCCAGTCCAGCGTTTCTCATGATGTACTCTGCATATAAGTTAAATAATCAGGGTGACAATATACAGCCTTGACATATTTCTTTTCCTACTTGGAACCAGTCTGTTGTTCCATGTCCAGTTTTAACTGTTGCTTCCTGACGTGCATACAGATTTCTCAAGAGGCAGGTCAGGTGGTCTGGTATTCCCATCTCTTTTAGAATTTTCCACTGTTTATTGTGATCCACACAGTCAAAGGCTTTGGCATAGTCAATAAAGCAGAAATAGATGTTTTTCTGGAACTCTTTTGCTTTTTCCATGATCCAACAGATGTTGGCAATTTGATCTCTGGTTCCTCTGCCTTTTCTAAAACCAGCTTGAACATCAGGAAGTTCACGGTTCACGTATTGCCAAAGCCTGGCTTGGAGAATTTTGAGCATTACTTTACTAGCATGTGAGATGAGTGCAATTGTGCAGTAGTTAGAGCATTCTTTGGCATTGCCTTTCTTAGGGGTTGGGATGAAAACTGACCTTTTCCAGTCCTGTGGCCACTGCTGAGTTTTCCAAATTTGCTGGCATATTGAGTGCAGCAGTTTCACAGCATCATCTTTCAGGATTTGAAATAGCTCAACTGGAGTGCCATCACCTCCACTAGCTTTGTTCGTAGTGATGCTTTCTAAGGCCCATTTGACTTCACATTCCAGGATGTCTGGCTCTAGGTGAGTGATCACACCATCATGATTATCTGGGTTGTGAAGATCTTTTTTGTACAGTTCTTCTGTGTATTCTTGCCACCTCTTCTTAATATCTTCTGCTTCTGTTAGGTCCATACCATTTCTGTCCTTTATCGAGCCCATCTTTGCATGAAATGTTCCCTTGGTAGCTCTAATTTTCTTGAAGAGAGCTCTAGTCTTCCCATTTTGTTGTTTTTCTCTATTTCTTTGTATTGATCACTGAGGAAGGCTTTCTTATCTCTTCTTGCTATTCTTTGGAACTCTGCATTCAGATGCTTGTATCTTTCCTTTTCTCCTTTGCTTTTCACTTCTCTTCTTTTCACAGATATTTGGATGGTGAGTTGACACTTGACAGGTGAGCTTTCCATGAACCACGTAGAAAGTATGGTTGGTAAGCCTCTGACACAGATTCCCCCATGGGAAATCATTGTCACCTCCTGAGACAGTCCTGGGAACAAAGTCAATGACCAGAGGATTCAGTGTTTCCAGACAAATCTAGTGGTTGTTGCAGACACAACCTACCCCTACATCCAAGATCAAGTGTGACGAAAGGCATAGGAGCAGCCTGAACCAGTCAGCTCTGCTCCTCTCCTGGCTGCAGTCCAATAAACTCCAAATAGAATGCCTCTCTGTTGCAATCAAGTGTCCAGTTCTAAAATTTTGTTAACAATGTATATAATAAAGGAGAGGGAAAGCCAGCTTTACTGAAACTTGTGGATAATGCAATTCTTATCCATGCTACTGTTTGACACAATTCGGGTTTAAGAGCATCTTATTTTCCAGGAAAGATACTATATAACTAAAGGTATAATTTCTAGTGCCTCCTTAATTTTCCCAGTCTCTGGCTATGAGAACTGCACTGAATGTTCTCTAGTATATTTTCAGGGACATGACAAAAACACTATTAAGATCCTTCCTGATAGATGTTCTGAAATAGAACTAAGTAGCTGCAAGAACTAAATCTCAGTTTCAACTCCAGTAGAGGAGAAGCTGCATTGCTGGACACAGTTCAAATAAACACTGAATCTTCCCAAGAATGGGCTGGGCACCCCCAGCATTTACCTTGAGGCTGCAGCAAGGAATAATAAATCTGACCCCACATTAGGTCTGTTTCTGTAAGTTTAACCTTTATACTTTATCCCTGATTTCTTCAATTTATGTATATTGCCTATAGCCTGAGATATACAGGATACGCCCGTTGTCAAGGCTCAGACTTTTGAGTCTAATATATTTCCATTCATATGCTAATAGAAATTTGCAGAATAGAGAACAATATTTATCTTGTTGGAGGTTTACAGGAATACCATGACCTGACATATGTGGAAACTTCAAGAATAAATTATTCCCAAACCAAGAGGTTTGCAACAGCTAACCAGGCCACTCTCGCACATTGCCTAGAAAAATGCTTTGATGAAATGCTGCAAGAAGTTCCATGTATTTTGGGCATGTGCCACCCATCATCTCTGTCTAGCCCTGCAATAAATTTTTATTTAAACTGACATTTTGGTATGTTCACCATGCTTCAGGCACATGACTTTGCATTTTTAATCAAGGTCCTCTGCAACATCTGGAAGAGACCATAATGGAAAAACATGAAAGTGCTATTTTTAAAGACATGTGAATCATTTTCATATGTAGTATTATCTAAATAAAATACTATCCGTTATTTTTGGAAGGTTCTGTATTTTCATCATTTCATGGATGTAAATCTGAGGTTATTAGAGAACATGAAATATACCATCTGTATTTCAGACTTCCCAATTAGACTGAACTTGTGAAACCGCTCTAGGCCGAGATGCCAGATGGCCGCCCTGCCGCTTGGTGTCCGTCTCCATCACCCATGCCCGAAAGGCACGTGAGATCACGGACAGCACATCAGATCAGATCAGTCGCTCAGTCGTGTCCGACTCTTGGCGACCCCATGAAGCGCGGCACGCCAGGCCTCCCTGTCCATCACCAACTCCCGGAGTTCACTGAGACTCACGTCCATGGAGTCAGTGATGCCATCCAGCCATCTCCTCCTCTGTCGTCCCCTTCTCCTCCTGCCCCCGATCCCTCCCAGCATCAGAGTCTTTTCCAATGAGTCAACTCTTCGCGTGAGGTGGCCAAAGGACTGGAGTTTCAGCTTTCGCATCAGTCCTTCCGAAGAAATCCCTGGGTTGGTCGCCTTCAGAATGGACTGGTTGGATCTCCTTGCGGTCCAAGGGACCCTCAGGAGTCTTCTCCAACACCACCATTCTCTCAAAAGCATCCATTCTTTCGGCGCTCAGCCTTCTTCACGGTCCAACGCTCACATCCATACATGACCACAGGAAAAACCGTAGCCTTGACTGGACGAACCTTTGTTGGCAAAGGAATGTCTCTGCTTTGGAATATGCTATCTAGGTGGGTCATCACTTTCCTTCCAAGGAGTAAGCGTCTTTTAAGTTCATGGCTGCAGTCACCATCTGCAGTGATTTTGGAGCCCAGAAAAATAAAGTCTGACACCGTGTCCACTGGTTCCCCATCTATTTCCCATGAAGCGATGGGACCGGATGCCGTGATCTTCGTTTTCTGAATGTGGAGCTTTAAGCCCACTTTTTCACTCTCCTCTTTCACTGTCATCAAGAGGCTCTTGAGTTCCTCTTCACTTTCTGCCATGAGGGTGGTGTCATCTGCACATCTGAGGTGATTGATAGTTCTCCCGGCAATCTTGGTTCCAGCGTGTGTGTCTTCCAGTCCAGCGTTTCTCATGATGTTCTCTGCGTATACGTTAAATACACAGGGTGACGATAGACAGCCTTGACGAGCTCCTTTTCCTATTTGGAACCAGTCTGTGGTTCCATGTCCAGTTCGAACTGTTGCTTCCTGACCTGCGTACAGATTTCTCAAGAGGCAGGTCAGGTGGTCTGGTATTCCCATCTCTTCCAGAATTTTCCACAGTTTACTGTGATCCACACCGTCAAAGGCTTTGGCATAGTCAAGAAAGCAGAAATAGATGCTTTTCTGGAACTCTCTTGCTTTTTCCATGATCCAGCGGAGGTTGGCAATCGGATCTCTGGTTCCTCTGCCTTTTCGAAAACCAGCTTGAACATCAGGAAGTTCACGGTGCACATATTGCTGAAGCCTGGCTTGGAGAATTTTGAGCATGACTCTACTAGCGTGTGAGATGAGTGCAAGTGTGCGGTCGTGTGAGCATTCTTTGGCATTGCCTTTCTTTGGGATCGGAATGAAAACGGACCTTTTCCAGTCCCGTGGCCACTGCTGAGTTTTCCAAATGTGCTGGCATATTGAGTGCAGCACTTTCACCGCATCGTCTTTCAGGATTTGGAAGAGCTCCACTGGCATTCCATCACCTCCACTAGCTTTGTTCGTAGTGATGCTTTCTAAGGCCCACTTGACTTCACATTCCAGGATGTCTGGCTCTAGGTCAGGGATCACACCATCGTGATTATCTGGGTCGTGAGGATCGTTTTTGTAAGGTTCTTCTGTGTATTCTTGCCATCTCTTCTGAATATCTTCTGCTTCTGTTGGGTCCATACCATTTCTGTCCTGTATCGAGCCCATCTTTGCATGAAATGTTCCTTTGGTATCTCTGAGTTTCTGGAAGAGATCCCTAGTCTATCCCATTCTGTGCTTTTCCTCTATGTCTTTGCATTGATCGCTGAAGAAGGCTTTCTTATCTCTTCTTGCTATTCTTTGGAACTCTGCATTCAGATGTGTGTATCTTTCCTTTTCTCCTCTGTTTTCGCTTCTCTTCTCCTCACAGCTATGTGTAAGGCCTCCCCAGACAGCCATTTTGGTTTGTGGCATTTCTTTTCCATGGGGATGGTCTTGATCCCTGTCTCCTGTTCAATGTCACGAACCTCATTCCACAGTTCACACGGACAGCACGTAGCGCGCCCAGAACACACAACAGGATCCTCCTGAACCCAGAACGGCGATTGTTATGGATCCACGTGGAGGGCGTCGATATCCCCACCTGATGCGTGAATAGGAGTCACACAGACTCGATGGGTTTGAGCTTGGATGGGGTGCCCTATCCGGAGAGATCACGTGGGTCAGAAAGCACACACGGAACAGAGCAAAACCAAAGACCACAGCCAAGTCGAGGGAGGGCTGAACCCGAGGACCTCACCGGTCCCGTGGCATCACGTGCCGTACACGGCCTCTCTCGATGGCCGAGAGGGACGTGGAATGTATGTGTCCCCGTATTGGTGTGTCGTGCCCGAAACCACGCCACGGAGAGGGATCGTGTCTGATGCTCATCATCGCTCAAAAGATACATACACCGGGTCTCTTTAGAAAACGATGGAAGGATATCTTTGCATGCCAAAGGGTGTGACGTGGGAAAGACACATCCAAGTGGAATCAGCGTGGCCGAGAGAGCTCCCCCAAATAGAGAGGGGAGGCCATCGAGGAAGAGGTCCGTGTGTCTCAGTCTGGATGGAATGTCCACTTGGAGCACTGACTGGGTCCCAGAGGCCTCCAGATCATCTAAGGAAACAGTGTTCCCGAAATTCAAGATACCTCTCACACCCTCCCCTTTCCCTAAATACCTTGTGACCGTCTACCCTGGAAGAAGAAACATGTCCCTTGTTGCATGACAGCAAATCCTAATTGCCCTCAGCTGGCTTGACAACCTCACGAGGTTCAGCTTTCTAGGCCCCTGACTCTTTCCTGTGGAACATTCCCTGGGTTTTATTGAAATCTGTGTCCCTGCATGGCAATATCTAAGACCCTCCCCCCCCCCCCCCCACACACACACACAATAAAGCTTTCTTTTCTTTTTTCTTTCTTTCCTTTTTTTTTTTTTTGGCGTGCAGCCAATACTGACCATTCATTGAAAGATAATAAAACTAGGTGATGTTATGTGTTTCATGTCCCGGTGTATTGAAATAGAATGTTCTTCGTTAAGGACATACAACATCCTCTGTTCTAACGTGTACAGAATGGTGACTTGATGCACCTGTCTGTTGCAAAAGAATCATTCATGACCACCCAAGCGGTAGCTCATAGCTTGATCACAACCCATACATGTCATGACTGTATGCGAAAGAAAGTGAAGTCACTCAGTCGTGTTGGACTCTTTGCGACCCCACGGACTGTAGCCTACCAGGCTCCTCCGTCCATGGAATTTTCCAGGCAAGACTACTGGAGTGGGTTGCCATGTCCTTCTTCCATTGTATGGGAAGTGAATGCGTCATGTCCACGGTCATGGCGACTTTCGAATAGGATAATGCTGCTGCTGCTGCTGCTGCTGCTGCTGCTGCTGCTGCGTCGCTTCCGTCGTGTCCGAATCTGTGCGACCCCGTAGACGGTAGCCCGCCGGGCACCCCCGTCCCTGGGGTTCTCCAGGCAAGAACACTGCGGTGGGTTGCCGTGTCCTTCTCCAAGGCGTGAAAGGGAAAACGGGAAGGGAAGTCGCTCCGTCGTGTCCGACTCTGTGCGACAACGTGGACTGCGGCCTACCGGGCTCCTACCGGGCTCCTCCGTCCACGGGATTTTCCGGGCAAGAGGACTGGAGTGGGGTGCCGTTGCCTTCTCCGAATATGAGACGACGATAATACCAATACTATTCTTTAGAATCACCGTGCTCTTTGTGACGTAGACAGTATATATGTACCTTATCCGTGAAGTTCCCCCCCCCCCGCCCCCCCCGCCCGCCGTTACATCGGCATCTTCCCATGTCTCCCTCCCCCAGCCGCTCTGTGATGATCGTTTTCCTTGTTTTAGGTGGCCTTGCATGGCATGTCAGTGACAGGAGAAACTCTTTTTCTTTCTCTACCTGACTTCTTCATTGGGCATCACTCCCTAAGTCCCATCCATGCGATCACGATGTAAGACTGTGTTCATTCCTGGGGCTACCTGGGACACCTAGATCTCCCTATCGATCGATCTCTACCTGGATCGTGTATCTTCTTGATCTAGTCTTCCCTTGATGGACACTTGGGCTGGGTCCCCATCTTGACTCTTGTGAATGGATGCTGCGATGGACCTGGGAGTGCAGGCCTCTCTCTGCGAGTTTCAGGTTTTATTTTCTTTCGAGGTCTACCCAGAAGTGAGATGGTTGGCAGGATCCATCCTCTCTCCACCGAGACTCGTGTCTAAGTCCTTCTGAGGTGACCCGGTTGCTGCTGCTGCGGCTGCCGCTAAGTCGCTTCCGTCGTGTCCGACTCTGTGCGACCCCATAGCCGGCAGCCCGCCAGGCTCCCCCTGTCCCTGGGATTCTCCAGGCGAGAACACTGGAGTGGGTTGCCACGGCCTTCTCCGATGCGTGGAAGGGAAAAGGGAAAGGGAAGTCGCTCGGTCGTGTTCGACTCTTCCCGACCCCATGGACGGCGGCCTACCGGGCTCCTCCGCCCATGGGAGTTTCCAGGCGAGAGGACTGGAGTGGGTTGCCATGGGTTAGGGTTAGGGTTAGGGTTAGGGTTAGGGTTAGGGTTTAGGGTTAGGGTTAGGGTTAGGGTTAGGGTTAGGGTTAGGGTTAGGGTTAGGGTTAGGGTTAGGGTTAGGGTTAGGGTTAGGGTTAGGGTTAGGGTTAGGGTTAGGGTAGGGTTAGGGTTAGGGTTAGGGTTAGGGTTAGGGTTAGGGTTGGGTTAGGGTTAGGGTTAGGGTTAGGGTTAGGGTTAGGGTTAGGGTTAGGGTTAGGGTTAGGGTTAGGGTTAGGGTTAGGGTTAGGGTTAGGGTTAGGGTTAGGGTTAGGGTTAGGGTTAGGGTTAGGGTTAGGGTTAGGGTTAGGGTTAGGGTTAGGGTTAGGGTTAGGGTTAGGGTTAGGGTTAGGGTTAGGGTTAGGGTTAGGGTTAGGGTTAGGGTTAGGGTTAGGGTTAGGGTTAGGGTTAGGGTTAGGGTTAGGGTTAGGGTTAGGGTTAGGGTTAGGGTTAGGGTTAGGGTTAGGGTTAGGGTTAGGGTTAGGGTTAGGGTTAGGGTTAGGGTTAGGGTTAGGGTTAGGGTTAGGGTTAGGGTTAGGGTTAGGGTTAGGGTTAGGGTTAGGGTTAGGGTTAGGGTTAGGGTTAGGGTTAGGGTTAGGGTTAGGGTTAGGGTTAGGGTTAGGGTTAGGGTTAGGGTTAGGGTTAGGGTTAGGGTTAGGGTTAGGGTTAGGGTTAGGGTTAGGGTTAGGGTTAGGGTTAGGGTTAGGGTTAGGGTTAGGGTTAGGGTTAGGGTTAGGGTTAGGGTTAGGGTTAGGGTTAGGGTTAGGGTTAGGGTTAGGGTTAGGGTTAGGGTTAGGGTTAGGGTTAGGGTTAGGGTTAGGGTTAGGGTTAGGGTTAGGGTTAGGGTTAGGGTTAGGGTTAGGGTTAGGGTTAGGGTTAGGGTTAGGGTTAGGGTTAGGGTTAGGGTTAGGGTTAGGGTTAGGGTTAGGGTTAGGGTTAGGGTTAGGGTTAGGGTTAGGGTTAGGGTTAGGGTTAGGGTTAGGGTTAGGGTTAGGGTTAGGGTTAGGGTTAGGGTTAGGGTTAGGGTTAGGGTTAGGGTTAGGGTTAGGGTTAGGGTTAGGGTTAGGGTTAGGGTTAGGGTTAGGGTTAGGGTTAGGGTTAGGGTTAGGGTTAGGGTTAGGGTTAGGGTTAGGGTTAGGGTTAGGGTTAGGGTTAGGGTTAGGGTTAGGGTTAGGGTTAGGGTTAGGGTTAGGGTTAGGGTTAGGGTTAGGGTTAGGGTTAGGGTTAGGGTTAGGGTTAGGGTTAGGGTTAGGGTTAGGGTTAGGGTTAGGGTTAGGGTTAGGGTTAGGGTTAGGGTTAGGGTTAGGGTTAGGGTTAGGGTTAGGGTTAGGGTTAGGGTTAGGGTTAGGGTTAGGGTTAGGGTTAGGGTTAGGGTTAGGGTTAGGGTTAGGGTTAGGGTTAGGGTTAGGGTTAGGGTTAGGGTTAGGGTTAGGGTTAGGGTTAGGGTTAGGGTTAGGGTTAGGGTTAGGGTTAGGGTTAGGGTTAGGGTTAGGGTTAGGGTTAGGGTTAGGGTTAGGGTTAGGGTTAGGGTTAGGGTTAGGGTTAGGGTTAGGGTTAGGGTTAGGGTTAGGGTTAGGGTTAGGGTTAGGGTTAGGGTTAGGGTTAGGGTTAGGGTTAGGGTTAGGGTTAGGGTTAGGGTTAGGGTTAGGGTTAGGGTTAGGGTTAGGGTTAGGGTTAGGGTTAGGGTTAGGGTTAGGGTTAGGGTTAGGGTTAGGGTTAGGGTTAGGGTTAGGGTTAGGGTTAGGGTTAGGGTTAGGGTTAGGGTTAGGGTTAGGGTTAGGGTTAGGGTTAGGGTTAGGGTTAGGGTTAGGGTTAGGGTTAGGGTTAGGGTTAGGGTTAGGGTTAGGGTTAGGGTTAGGGTTAGGGTTAGGGTTAGGGTTAGGGTTAGGGTTAGGGTTAGGGTTAGGGTTAGGGTTAGGGTTAGGGTTAGGGTTAGGGTTAGGGTTAGGGTTAGGGTTAGGGTTAGGGTTAGGGTTAGGGTTAGGGTTAGGGTTAGGGTTAGGGTTAGGGTTAGGGTTAGGGTTAGGGTTAGGGTTAGGGTTAGGGTTAGGGTTAGGGTTAGGGTTAGGGTTAGGGTTAGGGTTAGGGTTAGGGTTAGGGTTAGGGTTAGGGTTAGGGTTAGGGTTAGGGTTAGGGTTAGGGTTAGGGTTAGGGTTAGGGTTAGGGTTAGGGTTAGGGTTAGGGTTAGGGTTAGGGTTAGGGTTAGGGTTAGGGTTAGGGTTAGGGTTAGGGTTAGGGTTAGGGTTAGGGTTAGGGTTAGGGTTAGGGTTAGGGTTAGGGTTAGGGTTAGGGTTAGGGTTAGGGTTAGGGTTAGGGTTAGGGTTAGGGTTAGGGTTAGGGTTAGGGTTAGGGTTAGGGTTAGGGTTAGGGTTAGGGTTAGGGTTAGGGTTAGGGTTAGGGTTAGGGTTAGGGTTAGGGTTAGGGTTAGGGTTAGGGTTAGGGTTAGGGTTAGGGTTAGGGTTAGGGTTAGGGTTAGGGTTAGGGTTAGGGTTAGGGTTAGGGTTAGGGTTAGGGTTAGGGTTAGGGTTAGGGTTAGGGTTAGGGTTAGGGTTAGGGTTAGGGTTAGGGTTAGGGTTAGGGTTAGGGTTAGGGTTAGGGTTAGGGTTAGGGTTAGGGTTAGGGTTAGGGTTAGGGTTAGGGTTAGGGTTAGGGTTAGGGTTAGGGTTAGGGTTAGGGTTAGGGTTAGGGTTAGGGTTAGGGTTAGGGTTAGGGTTAGGGTTAGGGTTAGGGTTAGGGTTAGGGTTAGGGTTAGGGTTAGGGTTAGGGTTAGGGTTAGGGTTAGGGTTAGGGTTAGGGTTAGGGTTAGGGTTAGGGTTAGGGTTAGGGTTAGGGTTAGGGTTAGGGTTAGGGTTAGGGTTAGGGTTAGGGTTAGGGTTAGGGTTAGGGTTAGGGTTAGGGTTAGGGTTAGGGTTAGGGTTAGGGTTAGGGTTAGGGTTAGGGTTAGGGTTAGGGTTAGGGTTAGGGTTAGGGTTAGGGTTAGGGTTAGGGTTAGGGTTAGGGTTAGGGTTAGGGTTAGGGTTAGGGTTAGGGTTAGGGTTAGGGTTAGGGTTAGGGTTAGGGTTAGGGTTAGGGTTAGGGTTAGGGTTAGGGTTAGGGTTAGGGTTAGGGTTAGGGTTAGGGTTAGGGTTAGGGTTAGGGTTAGGGTTAGGGTTAGGGTTAGGGTTAGGGTTAGGGTTAGGGTTAGGGTTAGGGTTAGGGTTAGGGTTAGGGTTAGGGTTAGGGTTAGGGTTAGGGTTAGGGTTAGGGTTAGGGTTAGGGTTAGGGTTAGGGTTAGGGTTAGGGTTAGGGTTAGGGTTAGGGTTAGGGTTAGGGTTAGGGTTAGGGTTAGGGTTAGGGTTAGGGTTAGGGTTAGGGTTAGGGTTAGGGTTAGGGTTAGGGTTAGGGTTAGGGTTAGGGTTAGGGTTAGGGTTAGGGTTAGGGTTAGGGTTAGGGTTAGGGTTAGGGTTAGGGTTAGGGTTAGGGTTAGGGTTAGGGTTAGGGTTAGGGTTAGGGTTAGGGTTAGGGTTAGGGTTAGGGTTAGGGTTAGGGTTAGGGTTAGGGTTAGGGTTAGGGTTAGGGTTAGGGTTAGGGTTAGGGTTAGGGTTAGGGTTAGGGTTAGGGTTAGGGTTAGGGTTAGGGTTAGGGTTAGGGTTAGGGTTAGGGTTAGGGTTAGGGTTAGGGTTAGGGTTAGGGTTAGGGTTAGGGTTAGGGTTAGGGTTAGGGTTAGGGTTAGGGTTAGGGTTAGGGTTAGGGTTAGGGTTAGGGTTAGGGTTAGGGTTAGGGTTAGGGTTAGGGTTAGGGTTAGGGTTAGGGTTAGGGTTAGGGTTAGGGTTAGGGTTAGGGTTAGGGTTAGGGTTAGGGTTAGGGTTAGGGTTAGGGTTAGGGTTAGGGTTAGGGTTAGGGTTAGGGTTAGGGTTAGGGTTAGGGTTAGGGTTAGGGTTAGGGTTAGGGTTAGGGTTAGGGTTAGGGTTAGGGTTAGGGTTAGGGTTAGGGTTAGGGTTAGGGTTAGGGTTAGGGTTAGGGTTAGGGTTAGGGTTAGGGTTAGGGTTAGGGTTAGGGTTAGGGTTAGGGTTAGGGTTAGGGTTAGGGTTAGGGTTAGGGTTAGGGTTAGGGTTAGGGTTAGGGTTAGGGTTAGGGTTAGGGTTAGGGTTAGGGTTAGGGTTAGGGTTAGGGTTAGGGTTAGGGTTAGGGTTAGGGTTAGGGTTAGGGTTAGGGTTAGGGTTAGGGTTAGGGTTAGGGTTAGGGTTAGGGTTAGGGTTAGGGTTAGGGTTAGGGTTAGGGTTAGGGTTAGGGTTAGGGTTAGGGTTAGGGTTAGGGTTAGGGTTAGGGTTAGGGTTAGGGTTAGGGTTAGGGTTAGGGTTAGGGTTAGGGTTAGGGTTAGGGTTAGGGTTAGGGTTAGGGTTAGGGTTAGGGTTAGGGTTAGGGTTAGGGTTAGGGTTAGGGTTAGGGTTAGGGTTAGGGTTAGGGTTAGGGTTAGGGTTAGGGTTAGGGTTAGGGTTAGGGTTAGGGTTAGGGTTAGGGTTAGGGTTAGGGTTAGGGTTAGGGTTAGGGTTAGGGTTAGGGTTAGGGTTAGGGTTAGGGTTAGGGTTAGGGTTAGGGTTAGGGTTAGGGTTAGGGTTAGGGTTAGGGTTAGGGTTAGGGTTAGGGTTAGGGTTAGGGTTAGGGTTAGGGTTAGGGTTAGGGTTAGGGTTAGGGTTAGGGTTAGGGTTAGGGTTAGGGTTAGGGTTAGGGTTAGGGTTAGGGTTAGGGTTAGGGTTAGGGTTAGGGTTAGGGTTAGGGTTAGGGTTAGGGTTAGGGTTAGGGTTAGGGTTAGGGTTAGGGTTAGGGTTAGGGTTAGGGTTAGGGTTAGGGTTAGGGTTAGGGTTAGGGTTAGGGTTAGGGTTAGGGTTAGGGTTAGGGTTAGGGTTAGGGTTAGGGTTAGGGTTAGGGTTAGGGTTAGGGTTAGGGTTAGGGTTAGGGTTAGGGTTAGGGTTAGGGTTAGGGTTAGGGTTAGGGTTAGGGTTAGGGTTAGGGTTAGGGTTAGGGTTAGGGTTAGGGTTAGGGTTAGGGTTAGGGTTAGGGTTAGGGTTAGGGTTAGGGTTAGGGTTAGGGTTAGGGTTAGGGTTAGGGTTAGGGTTAGGGTTAGGGTTAGGGTTAGGGTTAGGGTTAGGGTTAGGGTTAGGGTTAGGGTTAGGGTTAGGGTTAGGGTTAGGGTTAGGGTTAGGGTTAGGGTTAGGGTTAGGGTTAGGGTTAGGGTTAGGGTTAGGGTTAGGGTTAGGGTTAGGGTTAGGGTTAGGGTTAGGGTTAGGGTTAGGGTTAGGGTTAGGGTTAGGGTTAGGGTTAGGGTTAGGGTTAGGGTTAGGGTTAGGGTTAGGGTTAGGGTTAGGGTTAGGGTTAGGGTTAGGGTTAGGGTTAGGGTTAGGGTTAGGGTTAGGGTTAGGGTTAGGGTTAGGGTTAGGGTTAGGGTTAGGGTTAGGGTTAGGGTTAGGGTTAGGGTTAGGGTTAGGGTTAGGGTTAGGGTTAGGGTTAGGGTTAGGGTTAGGGTTAGGGTTAGGGTTAGGGTTAGGGTTAGGGTTAGGGTTAGGGTTAGGGTTAGGGTTAGGGTTAGGGTTAGGGTTAGGGTTAGGGTTAGGGTTAGGGTTAGGGTTAGGGTTAGGGTTAGGGTTAGGGTTAGGGTTAGGGTTAGGGTTAGGGTTAGGGTTAGGGTTAGGGTTAGGGTTAGGGTTAGGGTTAGGGTTAGGGTTAGGGTTAGGGTTAGGGTTAGGGTTAGGGTTAGGGTTAGGGTTAGGGTTAGGGTTAGGGTTAGGGTTAGGGTTAGGGTTAGGGTTAGGGTTAGGGTTAGGGTTAGGGTTAGGGTTAGGGTTAGGGTTAGGGTTAGGGTTAGGGTTAGGGTTAGGGTTAGGGTTAGGGTTAGGGTTAGGGTTAGGGTTAGGGTTAGGGTTAGGGTTAGGGTTAGGGTTAGGGTTAGGGTTAGGGTTAGGGTTAGGGTTAGGGTTAGGGTTAGGGTTAGGGTTAGGGTTAGGGTTAGGGTTAGGGTTAGGGTTAGGGTTAGGGTTAGGGTTAGGGTTAGGGTTAGGGTTAGGGTTAGGGTTAGGGTTAGGGTTAGGGTTAGGGTTAGGGTTAGGGTTAGGGTTAGGGTTAGGGTTAGGGTTAGGGTTAGGGTTAGGGTTAGGGTTAGGGTTAGGGTTAGGGTTAGGGTTAGGGTTAGGGTTAGGGTTAGGGTTAGGGTTAGGGTTAGGGTTAGGGTTAGGGTTAGGGTTAGGGTTAGGGTTAGGGTTAGGGTTAGGGTTAGGGTTAGGGTTAGGGTTAGGGTTAGGGTTAGGGTTAGGGTTAGGGTTAGGGTTAGGGTTAGGGTTAGGGTTAGGGTTAGGGTTAGGGTTAGGGTTAGGGTTAGGGTTAGGGTTAGGGTTAGGGTTAGGGTTAGGGTTAGGGTTAGGGTTAGGGTTAGGGTTAGGGTTAGGGTTAGGGTTAGGGTTAGGGTTAGGGTTAGGGTTAGGGTTAGGGTTAGGGTTAGGGTTAGGGTTAGGGTTAGGGTTAGGGTTAGGGTTAGGGTTAGGGTTAGGGTTAGGGTTAGGGTTAGGGTTAGGGTTAGGGTTAGGGTTAGGGTTAGGGTTAGGGTTAGGGTTAGGGTTAGGGTTAGGGTTAGGGTTAGGGTTAGGGTTAGGGTTAGGGTTAGGGTTAGGGTTAGGGTTAGGGTTAGGGTTAGGGTTAGGGTTAGGGTTAGGGTTAGGGTTAGGGTTAGGGTTAGGGTTAGGGTTAGGGTTAGGGTTAGGGTTAGGGTTAGGGTTAGGGTTAGGGTTAGGGTTAGGGTTAGGGTTAGGGTTAGGGTTAGGGTTAGGGTTAGGGTTAGGGTTAGGGTTAGGGTTAGGGTTAGGGTTAGGGTTAGGGTTAGGGTTAGGGTTAGGGTTAGGGTTAGGGTTAGGGTTAGGGTTAGGGTTAGGGTTAGGGTTAGGGTTAGGGTTAGGGTTAGGGTTAGGGTTAGGGTTAGGGTTAGGGTTAGGGTTAGGGTTAGGGTTAGGGTTAGGGTTAGGGTTAGGGTTAGGGTTAGGGTTAGGGTTAGGGTTAGGGTTAGGGTTAGGGTTAGGGTTAGGGTTAGGGTTAGGGTTAGGGTTAGGGTTAGGGTTAGGGTTAGGGTTAGGGTTAGGGTTAGGGTTAGGGTTAGGGTTAGGGTTAGGGTTAGGGTTAGGGTTAGGGTTAGGGTTAGGGTTAGGGTTAGGGTTAGGGTTAGGGTTAGGGTTAGGGTTAGGGTTAGGGTTAGGGTTAGGGTTAGGGTTAGGGTTAGGGTTAGGGTTAGGGTTAGGGTTAGGGTTAGGGTTAGGGTTAGGGTTAGGGTTAGGGTTAGGGTTAGGGTTAGGGTTAGGGTTAGGGTTAGGGTTAGGGTTAGGGTTAGGGTTAGGGTTAGGGTTAGGGTTAGGGTTAGGGTTAGGGTTAGGGTTAGGGTTAGGGTTAGGGTTAGGGTTAGGGTTAGGGTTAGGGTTAGGGTTAGGGTTAGGGTTAGGGTTAGGGTTAGGGTTAGGGTTAGGGTTAGGGTTAGGGTTAGGGTTAGGGTTAGGGTTAGGGTTAGGGTTAGGGTTAGGGTTAGGGTTAGGGTTAGGGTTAGGGTTAGGGTTAGGGTTAGGGTTAGGGTTAGGGTTAGGGTTAGGGTTAGGGTTAGGGTTAGGGTTAGGGTTAGGGTTAGGGTTAGGGTTAGGGTTAGGGTTAGGGTTAGGGTTAGGGTTAGGGTTAGGGTTAGGGTTAGGGTTAGGGTTAGGGTTAGGGTTAGGGTTAGGGTTAGGGTTAGGGTTAGGGTTAGGGTTAGGGTTAGGGTTAGGGTTAGGGTTAGGGTTAGGGTTAGGGTAGGGTTAGGGTTAGGGTTAGGGTTAGGGTTAGGGTTAGGGTTAGGGTTAGGTTAGGGTTAGGGTTAGGGTTAGGGTTAGGGTTAGGGTTAGGTTAGGGTTAGGGTTAGGGTTAGGGTTAGGGTTAGGGTTAGGGTTAGGGTTAGGGTTAGGGTTAGGGTTAGGGTTAGGTTAGGGTTAGGGTTAGGGTTAGGGTTGGGTTAGGGTTAGGGTT